>NC_031781.1:10285094-10341484 GCF_001522545.3 Parus major
CTCATTTTCCCAGTCTTACTATCATGATGCCCAGGATGCAGCCGCCTTCCTTTTGAGGAGCCAGTACTCGAAGTACAACATTTGTCAGCCAAGATGTTGTTAAACACAGGCTGGAAACCCTCAGATCTGCCACCTCTGGAAAACACGTGAAGCGCTACCTGTTGGGGTAGAAAAATCTGCCCGGTTCAGTGCTGAGAGCAGGACAGTAATGAAGCCCATCTGCTCCTGAGGGCCAGGCTTTTCGTGAGGAATGCTTTCTCTAGTCCTTCTTGGCTTTATACAGTTTCCTGAGAATCTCTGATGCAAGAGGTTTTGGAGGGGAAAGGAGTGGGCTTAGCACACACGGAGTTAACTCTGTCCCTGCAGGAGAAATTTGTGTGCTGGTGGCTCTGCTGGCTGGCTCCAGCCTCTCCTGGCTCCACATTCCTCTGGCATCTCAGCATGGCTGTTTCTCTCTGGCAGCACCTGCATGCATCTCTGGATGCACCTGAATTTTGTTCCCACACACAAAACTCCAATATCCTGCAATAGGAACTCCACAAAAACAGCACCAGCAGGACTTTTGCCTGTGTTGGTGCAGGTTGGTGAGGTCCAAGGCTGGGAGATGAGTGCTTTTGCAGCGGCCAGGGCTCTTCTGAGGATATTGGGATTTGTTATGTGCTTTGTGTGTTGTTATTTGTTATGTGGGATATATTATGTTTGACCAAGTTTATTTCTTGGTCTTGGTTTCCCACAAGCATCTGAATGGAGAGCATGACAAACCCTCCATCTTAATTCCAGTGCAAACACAGCTGTCTTTCCCAGGGCTCCATATCAGAAGCCAGGAAACTACAAAGGCATTAGGCACTTAACTCCCAGTACTGCCCCTTGGAGCTGCATGCCCAAAGAAGAGCTTAACTCCCCAAATACTTCTGAGGGGCCAAGGGGAGATGTTTCACTTTGAGCCTTTGAGATGCAGCTGGGCAAAAGCCCAACACTTTCCTTGTTCAAAGGCAGTTAAGGATTGCTAGCAGTCTGACAATGGGGAAACATCTCACTGAGGAGCTCCTGTGGCCTGAAAGGCCTGGGTTTAACACCATTGTGCATTGGTCCTGCCTGCACGGCACAGTTTGCACTGAGAGTGAAAACAGAGACAAATGGACCTACCCTAGGAGCTGGAGGTACTTTTTATCCCCAGTAAAATTCATCATGGATGGAGGGGAGTCAATGGGGAGTTGAACCCCACATTCCCAGTTTAGACCAGTCTGCTCTGTCCCATAGATACACCTGTACCAGCAGAGCTTGCAGTGCTGTGAACTGGGACACTCTGTCTCCTGTCTGGATCTGCAGCTGTGGGACAGGTCTGTATACAGCCACAAGCTCCCTGCAATTTCCCCACTGATTCACATGCATCTTTTAATTTTTCTCTTCTTCAAATGAAACTTCGTCCTTGGCAGTAAGATGTTCCCAGCAAGGCTGGATGGTGGGAGATATTACTAAATGCTGCTGCTCTGTGAGGTTGTCCCCCATCCCTGATGCTCATGTCCAGATGTTGAGATCCTTGCTTCATGGCTGGCTGTTGTGATTTATTCTGGCTATGCCAGTTTTTGCTGTTGGAGTTTTGTACCCCATGTCTTTCTAGTTATTAAATTACCCATTAAAGTCAGATGTAGAGCTCTGATAAATAGGGTTCAACCCCCAAATGTCTCTTCTTGCTCTGTTCTCCATTTCCTGATTGCCTGTGGCTTCCACTGGGAAGCCAAAATTTCAGTCTAAGTCAAAGGTCTGCTGGGCAAAGGTGAGAAGAAGGAGTTTTTTTGTATTCCCAGGAGCTGGGTGGCCGCTGCTTGGGCTTATGCTGTCGGGAGCTGTGGTGTGCTGGCTGCTCAGCAAACAGGGGCTGCAGCAGCAGCCAGCCACTGGCACCTCTGCATTTTCTGCAGGAGCCAGCACGGGTGGTTCCAGCAGCCAGCAGTGCCACTTCCCCTCTGCATGGAGCCCAGCAAGCCCAGGACACCCAGTAGCCTGAGGAACCTGCAGTGGCCAACATCCTGAAGTGTCACCCCACCACTTCACAGCCCACAGATCTCTGCTCCCCTCTTGGTGGGCTGAATCTGTCAGAGCTCAGGAGTGCCCTGAGTGTGTTTCCAGTCTGAGCCCCTCAGACAGGTCAGTGATTGCAAAAGGCAAATACACACACACTGCCCTGTGCACACACTCCCCTGCCTCTGGCAAATTGATTTCTGCATCAGCCCCACACATTGCTGTGACTCACTGCCTGAAATATGGATTTTCAGTCTAAAAAGCTGATGAAAGGCTGTGTGAGGGCACCACATGGGATCAGGACCACAGTCATGGCAACAGATCTCCATCTTACACCTGGTGCTGTCCTTCTGACCTGCCACCTTGTTGATGTGGGGACATCTTTATGCTGGCTTCTGGTGCACAGGGAGAGGGTAAGTGGGAGGGAAACTGAGCTCTCTTTCAGAATTTCTTTTGAATGCTATTGAGCACGTTTCATTTTTTCCCAGACCCTTTGCAGCAGGCCTTACTGGGATGTCTGGGGTCTGTAGGCTTTTTGAAAGGCCCTGCCTTGTAACCTTTTCCACCTCTCACCTTTTGAAGTCTCAGAGGCAAAGATCTGCCTCAATTTTGTTTCTAGGCTTGGTGATCCTTGCCTCAGAGATCCTTGCACAAGTCCACTCCCTTTAGCTTTCTGGCATGGCACTGAACACATTTAGCTTCAGGGTGTGGAGGTGTCCAGCCTTGAACCAGGAACTGGGGAATTCCTCAGCCTGTTGGAGGAACAGGCTGCCTGCTCTGCCTGCTCCTGTTTTCCCCATAGTGCCCCTGAGCTCTTAATATCTGGATGAGCTTTGACTAAATAAATAGTTGTAAATTTATGGGCAGGCAGCCTGATGGGAATTTGGCTGGGAAGGGCTTGGAGTTAGGCTTTCCTGGGAGAAGAAAGCAGGGTTTTTCCTCTCTGGTTAGGAATGTAGCAGCTTCACCACCTTGGGTTCAGCAGCTACATCCTCAGCTGAGGTGGCTCGTCACTGTCTGCCAGTGCAGGAAGGCCTGGCCACATAACCCACATCCTGTGGCAGCTCTGTGCCGTTGGGGGTAGAAAATGGTTGAGGACCTGGTTTTGAAGGTGTGAGTGTGTGTGGATTCGGTGTCTGCAGATTCTTCTGTCCCAGCTGAAGGTGCTGTCCTGTGCCACCTCAGGTCCTTCCCTGTGCTGTGACGAGAGCTTCCTGACCTACAGAGGGGCTCTCCAAGCACCAGCCATCCCCAGCCCTGTAGGCAGCCCTGGCTCTGGGGTCCTGGCTGCCTCCCTGTCTCTTGGCATGTCCTTCCTACCTCCCCTCCACCTTACCAGGGATCCCTGATGCACTGGAGCAATGATGGCAGAGGCATTCAGTGCTCCCAGCACTGAGCCCTGGGGGTGCTGTCACACTGTGCAGCTGCTCTGGCAGCTGTGAGACACTGCAAACCACAGGGTCCTGGGTTTGTGCTCTGGTGAGGCTGTTACATGGCCATGTACACAAACCATGCTGAGTACAGGTGCTGAGACCTGCTGGGCTGAAGAACACTTGATCCTGGTGAGACACAGCTTTTTCATAATTGGACTTAATTTACATAGACTACCTCAGTGTAGCATCCAGCTGGACTTGAAGCTGTTTTCTCCCAAAGAGTGTCTCTGAAGGTGTGAAGCCTCTGCAGTGGGTCGAGTGACAGATGAAGAAGCCTCCAGCCTGGCCATGGCAGATGGGCAGGTGCTGGTGTCTCTACCCATGGTACTTGTTCAGGGAGATGTGCCATTAAATGTTTTGGATTTTCAGAGCAGTGCACAGGGCCCGTAGGTCCCTTCCCATCAGCTTTCACCTGTGATGTGGAGGGATGCTGAGGCCCTGAGTCCTGGCCTCCAGCCATAACATGCTCACAGCTTTTCCTTCTCCATGTAAATGCCACTTGATTTATAGCCCTCCATCTCCTGGCTGCTTTCTTCCAGGGAGGGAGCAGCAGCAGGTTTGAGCCTTCCTTTGAGAGAGAGGCAGAGTATGTTCTCTCTCCCTACAAGTTTGCAGCCTCCCTGCTAATGTGGAACCCAACCCAAGCCTGCTCTCTGGCCAGATGTTGCTTCACTGACCTTGCAGGAGGATGGGTAATATTGACATGAGGTTCAAAGGTGCTGTTTGCTTGGAGCTGCCATGTGTGGGTGTCTCTGGGGCTGCCTTGCCTGTTCTAGAGAGGGTTTCTGTTCTAGGCAGGTTTTTTTCTTCAAAGCAGGGACAAGCTGAGAAATCAGCACAAACTAGTTGGAGGTCAGAAGCTTCTCAGGAGCTCCCCACCCCCATTTGTACTGTGCTGCCCTGTGAGAGTGTGGCTCTGCCTGCCACAATCTCTGCACAGGCAGATTTCCCCACAGCAGGAGAGGCAGCGAGTTCAGTCCTGCACATATCTACAGAGCCAGGCCCTTCCTTTTGGCAGGGGTGCAGGAGCAGCATATTCACAGCTGGGTCTCTTCCAAGTTTACTCCTGGCAGTATCAGGGAGATTGATTTCCCTTTAGCTTAATAGGATCAGCAGGCACAGGCACTGTGAGACCCAAACAAGGCTGAATTGATGCTGGTGGAGTTTTACATAAGTAGCCCACAGCTGCTGGGTGGTGTAGACACCAAACCTCACAGTTCTCTTCTTCCTGAGGTCCCCAGCAGGAAGGGTTAAATCCAGCAGCCACTCAGACGAGCAGCTACCAGTGATGCTGGATATGTTGTGCCCCAGAGTTGCAATGGCACTGGAGGTGTTTGTGTCCTCTGCTGAACATGCTGGCTGGGGAGACAGGGCTCTTCAGTGGTCATTATTAAATGCAGGAGAAGTAGGCACGAGGGGCCATGTGGTGGGACCGTATGTGCTGGAGATGGCTCTCAGAGATGGTTCTCCCTAGTCTCCAGCAGGCTGTAATTCACTCCTCCTCCTCTGCGAGCTCATGCACCTCTTAAAGCCTCTCGTTGTGTATCTTGTGACAGAGAGTCTCACCAGCTAATGACCTGTATCATTTAGAAGGGCAGGACACAGCCCCTCAGCTGGGAGCAGAGGGGTGAGAGCCATGAAGCAGAGCCAGGGAGGGATGGCCATGTGCAAGGTGCTGCATTGGAGTTTGCTGAGTGTGCATTTCTTCTCAGATCAGCTGGTTGAGGCTTTCATCAATCCCAGATGCACAGAGCTGAGAAGATGGCTTGAAACATATTCAAGTGGCAAGTTGAGCCATCTGACATTGGAGAGACTCCTCTTTGTTGTACCTGTGCAGGTGGCCCGTGTGCGGAGGGCACAAACAGCATCTGCCCAAAGCAGAGCTGAGCACGGGCAGGTTTTGAGCAAGCCCAGCCTGGTCCCCTGCGTGCTGGCCTGCCGTGGCCTCAGCAGCTGAGCAGGAGGCAGCAGGCTGGTGCAGATGGTCTCTTGGCTTGGCAGCTCTGTGGTGCTGTGTGAGCAGCTGTGGGCTGCCTGAGCCTGCCCAGGGATGGGGTCCTGCAGGGGTACGGACACCACACGGGCGGGATTTTAGGGAGAGGTGGATCTCTGGTGCAGCCTTGCCCAGGGAAAATCAGCCCCTGTCCATCCTGGCAAGGATCCCTGCCTTGGCTCTGCTGGTACAAGCTCTTCTTCTGCAGTTCCTTCGGGCAGCAGGCTGCAGAGGAGGAGTTTATTGACAAGGAATGGGAATGCTGGCAGTTCAGACTTGTATTATAAATGCAAGCAGCCAACTGGGGCCAGGAGAACGACAGGCGTAATGAGGAAGAGAAATTGCTCTTGGAAAGCTTCTAGCTTGGCTTATAGGAGGAATTAACCATTTGGAAACAGAAGATTGCATGGTACTTACACACAAATACTTTATTTGCTCACAGAGGCCATCTTCCTGCTGGATATTGTTAATTTTCTGTTTCCTATAAAGATCTTAATTGCAGTCCTTGTGACAGTAGAGACCTAGGGACACTGCCCCAGCAAAATACATCCCTCCAGCCAAAATGCCTGTGATCTTTCTATTAAACCTTCCTGGCATCTGCCTCAGGCTGGTACCAGGTGACCAGAGCCCCCTGCTGCTGAGGAGACATGAAGGTTTAGGAAGAACCCCTGCAGTGAATGGGACAGAGTGTCCAGACCAGCTGCCATTGGCTCTGTTCCTAATATGATCCCCACAGACGATACTGGGGCATTTGGCAAGCTCCTTGAAGCAGCTGGATTCCTTCCTTCCCTTTCTGCATGATTTATTGTGAGCTAATCCTATAACTGTCACCATTTTCCATCACTTGATTAGAGTTTCCCTGGCTGATCTTTGACTCAACTAGATGGGAATAAGAAGGCCTTCCTTGAAAAACAGAGCCTGAGCTATGCCCACCTCTGGGGAGGAGGGAGCCACACAGCCAAGGCCCAGCTGTGCCAGCCCCTGAGCCTGGGTATGGCTGGTGGCACTGTGATAGTCCAAGAGGTGTCATCGGTGAGAAATGAAGAAAAATTATCTTAAGAAACATAAAGGCAAAGTAAACTGTGCAAGAAAGCAGGAGCCAAAAGAGGAAAGAGCTTTTGTGAAGCTTTATAGAAAACAAGGAGGTTCTTTATGTAATTTTGGTATCTTCCTAATGGCAATAACTTTTGCCTAAGTAAACCTTCCAGAATCTTGAACATCAAGAGCAATTCACAGGTGGTTTTAAAGCATGTCCAGAAACCAGATCTCTGAATCACAGTCACTTCTGCAACCAGTGGCAGCTAGTCCCTGCACTGGCTTGGATACAGCCAGCACTCCCTAACAGTAGACATCTGGCTGAAGCCTGGGCAGACCAGGGATTTCACATTTCAGAGGATTCTTCCAGGCAGTTAAAAGATGAGCAGCCTCCTGTGAGGGGAAAGAAAAAGGCAAAAAAGTGAAGTTAGAAAGATAATTATTTTCCTGCCCAATGCGTGTGACATGCAGTAGAAATCCAAAGCAGTGCAGGATGTTCTGACCCCATCTCACCTCAGGAGTTTAATGTTCTTTTTGCAGCAGCTTAAAAAAGCATCCATCTGATGACACCCCCTCAAACCTCGTAGCCGCCCTCTGTGGCTGCTGCCTGAGCTTTGTGTGCAGCAGATGGGAGGCAGAGCTGGCTGCAAACCCCCCGGAGCTGGGTCATCCCTCAGCCTGGGTTAGCTCAGAGTGCTGAGTGTGCACTGCAAATGTGAGCCTCTGTGGGCTGTGTTTGTCAGCCAGGCACGAGGAGCAAAACACACACGGCTCCATTGTCTCTTTTGCCAGGCAAGTGCTTCAGCAGCCTGCTGGGAAGTGCCCCTCCAAAGGGTGCTGGTGGGGGCTGCACACAGGGTCACACTGGCTTTGCTCATCTGGGAGTTCTTGCATGCCTTGGATAGTGGAAAGTCAGCTCCGAGCTTTCCAGTTTCTGCTAAACCTGTAAGAGCATTAATAGAAATGGACAGTGGAGATTACACTGTCAGCAGTGCTTGCTGTGTTTCTTTGGAGCACTTTCAGCAGAGATCCTTCTTTTTTAGTGGTTTGGAGCAAACCCCAAATAGCTCTGAGCACTGGACTGCTGCCTCCTCCCTCCCATTCCACATCCCACATGGTGCTGAGCAGGGGCTGATCTCACCCAGCCACCCAGCATCCTGTTCCCAACCATCAGTTCTGCCAAAGGCACAGCAGATCCTGGGGAGTGGGATGGAGAAATTGCCCCTTGGAGAGGCAGTTTCTGGATCCTTTCAGTGGAGGAAGGAGTGGTGATGTGAAATAAGGTCTGGTTGTAACATTTCTGTAGTGATGGCAGTGCCAGCCCCATGTGTGACCTGTCAGAAGGCTCCCTTCAGGTGTGACTGACTCCTGGCAAGGAACATGGCTGGGACATGTTCAAGCTAAGAGAGAAGATACTGAAATTTGGTGGCAGTGGGGACAGCCATGAGGAGGCTGGGAAGGGGGTCAGGTCAGCTGTGGAGCTTTCACAGCACCTGCTCATGAGGTGTCTGTGCTGTTCTTGGCACATGGGCATTGCCTGCCCCACAAAGGCTGCCACAGTGCTTGAGAGGATGGGCTGAGGAGGCATGTTCCAATGAATGTCAATGTGTCTGTCTTGAACTGGATCCAGATGGAGAAACCTGAAGTCTGGTGGCACTTGATGCACTTGAAGCCAGTGGCACCTTATGCTGCTGGCCCCTGCCCTGTGTTTGCTGTCTGTGGTTTTATTGCAGCTGGCATGAGTCACTGAGCATGGAAATGTCTGTGGGTAGGTGACAGTTGTGAGCATGGGGCACTGCAACCCCAGACTGAGGGAGCAGGGAGCATCCATCTGCCTCTTGCAGGCTGGAAACCATGTCAGTGCATTTAACGTGGGGTTTCTGTGCTGTCCCTATGCCTGTCAGCCCTCAGATTTCCGTGAGAGTCTGCACTGTGAGTAATCTGCTCTGCCACCTCTCCATCACCCAGTGCAGCATGCCAGAGGCACTCCAGTCCCACAAGTCCCATTTACAGGGATGCTGCCTGCAGATGATTGTATGCAGATATCAGGGATCTTGGGCACAAGTGGAGGCAGGTGTGCTTGGATTTTTGGTCCCACTTCAGTTCCCTGAGGCTGTGTGTTTCCACCCCCAGACATTCACCATAACCACTGCTGCTCCTGGCAAGCCTGGCAGTTCCCTGTCTGGAATGAGAACAGGACATGTGCTCATCCCTCTGCGTGGCTCTTCCCATCCATCACTTCCCAGAGAGAATAGCTTAGAACCTTCTTCCACACCCTCATTAACATTTCCTGAAGGCAACACACCCCTTGTCCCTCTGTTGTCTGTGGACTACTGCATTCCAGCCAGCAGGCCACATCCCAGGAGGAGTGAATGACTTTTCCTGTTAAAGACGGTGCAGTCCATGTTATCCCATGTAAAACAGTGACTCATTGTCCCCTCTTTGCAGTGTTTCTTGGCTGGAGGAAGGCTGTCAGTGCCAGGCAGCCTGGCTGCCATCACCACCCAGTTGTGCCACACATCCCTGGCACTCTGGAGAAGCTGCAAGGGGGTGATTGCTGAAAACAGGGTATTATTTTTAGGGGGTGACACCTCCTTTCATCTCCTTCCCAAAGGAAGCAATCTTGGACATCTTGCCTACGTACATCTGGTTATGGTGAGGCCCAGGGATCCTCAATACCTTAATATCTGTCTGTGTAGGAACTGTGTGGTTTGGGGCAGAAAATGCTGCAGAAGGGTTTGTCCCTTGGGCTTATGCATTTGGTGGAAGGAGTTTGGAAAATGCTCCTTTCCCTCTTGGCTGAGAGGTTTGTACTGCTGTGCCTCCTCAGAAGTGAGCTGTGTCACCTCAGTTCAGTGTCTGTGGAGCCTCCTCTGAGGGCTGGGGCTGAGAAGGGGGTACTGGGGTGCTTCAGCAGCAGAGACAAGGGATTAAAATGGGGCCTGGGTATGAGGTGCCCCATCACCCTTTGGGAGCCATCTGTGACTGCTTGGAGTTTGCTTTAAGTAGCTCCCAAGAAAACAAGAGAGTCATTTGTGCAAAAAGGGGAGATTTCTGGGCAGAAAGGTCTGTGTGATAGGGACTGATAGGGGCCCTCCCTTGGCTCCACAGGAATGTGCTGTGTTATAACCAGGTACTGGAGAAGAGGAAGAAGATGGACCATTGTTCAGCTTCCATCCCTCGTCTGCACCCTACTATGGATGTTAAAGATGAGAAAAAACAGGGAGCACAGTGCCTGTGGAAAAGCAGGCCACATAACTTTCTCAGTTTCACCTGAGAAAGTGGCCTGGGGAATCATAAGGAGGAATTAAAACAATCCTCAGAGATAGAAGACAGCTTTGCAGGTGCTGTTTGTCAGTTTTCTTGGTTTTTTTGCAAGAGAAGGTGGAGGGGTGGTGTACCCCACTGACCAATGATGGTGATGTGTTAATTCACTAACCAATAAGAGTTTCACCTTCCTGTACTTTCACTTATTGGTCTATAAAAGAAGATCTGAGGTAATAAACCTCGCTCTCCTGTTCAATGCACAAGAGAGTCTGTGTCGTGCTTCTCGCCATTCCCAATAGAGCAACACCCTACCCCTCATCTTGCCCAAAATGGTACTTTATCACTGTGGCTAAAACATCACTTCTGTGTGACCCCAGTGCCTGTGGAGATGCAAAACTACCCTGTCACATATGCACACATATGCAGGTTCACCCGTCTGGGCTGATTGGAGAGAAGATTTTTCACCCCCTGCTGCAGCTCGTTGTACATGGGCTGTTCTCTGTGTAAACCTACTCATGTGCACGTCCTGTCTTGCCCTGCTCAGGTTTGCCCTGAGCTGCTTTCCTTGTGGTTTATCCCTCGGTGTTGTGGGTAACCTCCTCCCAGTGTATCTCTGTTTCCAAGTGCTGGGAGGTGAGGGGAGGTGGTGGGGTTTAATTTCTTGGTTTGGCTGTTTCAAGAGGACTAGGGGGGATGGGAGAAAATGTGAAGCTCTGGGAAAAAATAAAGCCTGAGATAACCATTCAAGCTTCCCTGTACTGCTGGGACTCCGTTCTGTCTGATCCAGCCAAGTTCAAGTCACTTGGTTTAATTTCTGCTAAATGAAATATCATTAAGTCAGGAGCCGCTAAATGGAGCCCCTTTGCCATGGGGATATCCAGGCTGACAACATCTAGACACTGGCTATGCTTCAAAATAGAATTGTATGGCCCAAAACCAAGCTATTTGAGGTGATTTCTGAGCCTGAGAGTTAGGGTGCAGCACTGGTGAAGGACACTCACCCAGTGGTTTCAGAGGGACAGCTGAGCTTCCTGGTGCCATGCCAGTGCCTGAGGGTTGTGGCTCAACTGGTGACATGGAGCAATGCCACTGAATCATCTGATGGCTTTGCAGGGCACAGGGATGTGCCTGCCTGCTGATCTGCTCAGGGAGGCAGAATCACAAAGGTCCTGCCCTTCTCATACGCTACATTAGCCTGGCTGGGCTGTCTGGGAAGGACCTGCTCCAGGACCCTTGCAGGGATACAACAATCCTGGCCCTTGGCTCTGCTCTAATGTCTGAAAATGCTCTGGAGCAAGCATGGGGAAGGTTCTGCTGCTCCCCAGGATGCTGCAGGCTGTCAGTCTGCTGTAGGGAGCAGGAGGGGAGCTGGCAGGGGAAGGTCTGATGGAGAATTATTCCCGTTCCCGATCAAGTGAGCTGAGACAGACGTCTCCAACAGACTCTCTGCCGCCTGTACCTCAGCAGAGAGACATGCAGAGCAGCCAGCCCTTCCCAAGGCTTGGCCCACAGAGCCAAGGGCAGGCTGTCAGGAATTACTTGGGTAATACATCACTGGCTTGTTCATCAGCAAGGAAAACACTGGAAGAGGCCGGTGGTGGGTCTGCCTGTGACCACACTGCATGGGTCTGTGTGAGCTGGCAACCTGCTACCTGTGTCAGTGCTGAGCCTCTGCAAGAGGACATTGTCATGAGGCAGAGCAGGCTGAACAAGGCATAACTGGGGAAAAGCACCATGAAAAGAGAAGCAACGGTGGGAAGGGCCACGGGGGCATTTCCTGAGCTACAGAGGAAGTTGGTCTGGAACTAGAAATGCATGTTTGTTTTGTAAATATTAGAGTTACAGAGTCTGCAAGTTGATGCCAGCTCCCCTCCATCACTCCTGCTCACCACTCGCTGGCACAGCCCCAGGATGAACAAAAGAGGTCAGGTACAGCCTTTGCTCCACAGGGATCTGTTCGCTGCCACGTGGAACCTGTGCAAGGTGCAGACTGTTGATATCTGAGCTCTCCTTGGGGAGAGGTGCTGTGCCTGGAACACCCAGGGAAAAAAACAGAAATCATCTCTTCTGGTAATTCTCTATGGGGCTGGTGGGGCTGGTTGCTTTTTTGCCATTGCTTGTGCTTGTCTGAGTATTGTTGTGACATGTTCTCTCTCCCCAGAATTCTTTCTTGTGTATGTGCTCTGCTGCCTGTTACCTGCCAGAATGGGACATGGATGCTGCCCACTCCCTCTGAGTGTTCTGGGTGCAGACATCTGGATGAGCCCTGGCACTTTCACCTCCTTCCACTTGCAGTTCCCCAGCAGAGGTGATTGTGTCTGAATTCACAAAGATGAAGGATGCATTTAAGCAAATCAGTCATGTGGCTCTATTAGATTTCTTTTCCTAAGCTTTTTAATTAAGTCTCTGTTGTCTGTATCCTTGATTTTCTAGATGCAGTAAAAATGAGCAGTCACAAGAATCCAAGGAGATTTGATTGCCTCTTTGAAGCCAAAAATTTGATTTGCTTTTGGAGCCAAAAAATTCCCATTCCCAAATCAAAACCTTTCAGTAAGAAGTAAAATAAAAAATAATTCCCAAAGGTCCTTCTTCGCTCTGTGAACACCAGAATTACCACATTGTTCTTCGCAGCCAAGAGTATGATGCAAGAAAGCAAATGGTCACTTATTTTGTCATCTTGTCCATCAAAGAGAGGTCACTGCCTTCCACAACATTAAGGCAGTAAATGAGTCTGGAGTTCGCTGTGGGATCCTGGTGTTGGATTCTCACATCACCACAGTTTTGAAAAATATCTGTATTTAAAACCAAATGAAAACAACAAACAACAATCAGCCTTTGTGCTTAGACAGAAATTAAGGAAACGTGTTTTCCACCAGTAGGAGCCCAAGCATAAAAGCCAGAGGTTCCTAGAATTAAACTACTTTTTGGAGAGAACACTATTTGACCCTAGAGCTCTGATCCTTCCAGTCAGGGCTCTTCACATGGACCACTGAACACTGCCAGGGGTTCAACTGGTGCTTCCATGTGGGATTTCTTGGCCTCCATGTCCTCATGCATCCTTATGCAGTCTTTGTGTCTAGCTGCATGTCTCAGTCTTTGCTATCAAACCAGGAGGGAAACCTGAGCTCAGACTGCAAGAACTGGCTGGATCCATCACTGCTGCTGCCAAGCTCTATTTTCTTTTTTACTTTCCCCCCCCGCCTTTTTTTTTTTTTTGGTTTGGTTTTTTTTTTTTGTTCTGCTTGGATGTTAAAATCGAAAATTGGACAGATTTAACAGCCAGTGGCTGCAGTTAGGGTTTGGCATTGACTGGCACAGTTACAATACCCTCTCAGAAATTTTATGGCAGGATCCTCCTCTGTGTCTCTTGGGTGCATTATTTCAGTAGTGAGGAGCCTGTCTTTGTGGAGTGGCATCTTTGTGGTCAGGGGTGAGTGAGGCGTGACTGCTGAGGCTGAAGCACTCACTCATTGCCCCTGGCAGGTCCTGGAGAGGAGTCAGCAAGGTCTGGAGAAGCTCATTGCTGTGCCCATGAAGAGATCCAGGTCCTAATTTCTGGCTCTTCCAGTGACTGACTTAAACCAAGTGCTAACCCCTGTACACCGCAGAGCTCTGGTTGTTGGTCACCCTTCTGGTAGTACAGTTATTTGTTTCCCACTGTATACTCTTCCTTCTCCCATCAGTTCAGCTGCACACATGCCGTGTGTGCCAAGCAGACAGCTCCTGCCACTGCTCCTTTTTCCTTTGTTCAAATCAGATTCCATTGAACATATCACCTTCAATTTCAGAACTTCTTTGGTGTGAGGAAGAGCATTCCCTTCCCTCCTCTGAGGGGTCTGCCCTCTGAGAGGACTCTTCCTACAGAACAAAGGAGCACCTCTCCCACTGCCCTGCTGGCACTTGCAGGCTGTAATTTACACTGATCATTTCAGGCACCGAAATTATTTTTTTTCTCTTTTTTTAGGTTTTGCACAGACACAACAGGAAGCAAAGCTGGGGCTGTGAGACAGCAGCAGGGAGGCAGTGGTGGGGTCAGGATTAGCTCCTCAGGGCCTCTGGGGTGCCTGCTCATGTGCAAGTACATGTGTTGTCTCTTCACATCCCTTGGCTGGAGACCACTGGATCTCCTCCAGGTGTTAACCCTCTCCAGTGTTTCACATTAGAGATCACATGTGGAGTTTTTGACTTCTTGTGGCTGCAGGATCCAGCCTGGAAAATATCTGACAGCTTCATCCTCCAGCCCAAAATGAGTTGGGGTTCCTCCTGTTGCATCCCAGCCACTCACTCCCACTGATCCGGGTTTCCAAACCTCTTCCTATCTGGCACCTGAGCAAGTGGGTGTGAAGATGTCCTGCATGTGAAACACCTGCCATCCCTCTCTGCTGGTCTGTTCCCAGAGGGTGATCACATCCCAGCTCAGCCCATACCCACATCCAGCCCCTGGCACCTCCCATGGCACAGCAAGTCCTGGGATCGCTGGCAGCCCTTCTCAGCAGCTCTGGGTCTGCCTTGGTCCCAGGAGAGCAGAGCTGTCAGTGCTGCAGATGACAGTCACCAATGCTGTGGATAATAGCATATGGATAATGCTGGTTTTTGCTGTGATGGCAGATATCTCACCTGATTTGTTTCAGGGCTTCATTTACCTTTTTTTATGACTATCACACTGGCAGCTGATGGCCCAGAACTAATGTATCTGGGACCTCCTGCCACTTCCAGCAGCAAAGTAGCAGAAACTGCTGAATTCAAATATTGTGAAATTAAATCCTGTTAAATTTCACTCCCCTCATCCAGGATGAACTTCAGTTTCCCTGTTGGTGTTTGTCTTTCCCTGCCATGGCATCCTTTCTCAAGTCTTTGGCCATCATCAGTATCTTTCTGTTTTTATGGCAACTCCTTCTCCAAGTATTAATCCCAAAGCTAATCTGGGAGGTATTTTTCTAGAAATCTGCCCTCTGCCCAGTATTTCTCATTTAAGTGCCACCTGCCTTCTTGTTGCTCATGACCTTCACAGTTCACCTAGTAAACTTCATCCTCTCTGACTGAAGTCCTTGTTCCCTGTGTTGTCTCTGATGCACTGTGTGTATCTGGGTGAGGATCTACCACATAGGCTTGATCTACAGAAACAGCTTTTTTTATTTACAGACAAGTTTGCATGGCTATGAGCTGTGTCTGGTAAGTGCCATGTTGATTTTCATTCTTAGTTATTTATTATCCAGTTGCACCCACATCTTTTAATTGTTTTTTTTTCTCCAGACTGTTTTCTAAAGCCTGGGTAATGCTGATGTCAGCCTAGCAGGCTTGTTGCTGCCTGAATCCTGTCTCTAAGCCAAACTCTTCAGTTCACGCACTGGATTTGCTGTTGTGGTTGCAGAGAACCTCCCTCCCTTTTTAAGGGTCTCTGCAGCCAAAACAGAATATTCTTTCACTACTGCTTCCAGAAGTCTGGAATAGGTATGATCCAGTCTTTCCCTCACCTCACACATGTCTGGCTGTCTTTGCAATCATCTAGTACACCTAAATATTCACAGCTTTAAAGTCTATTCCCTTTTCCAAGGACAGCTGGCAAGACACTGAAATGCCAGGTCCTGCTGCAGTGTTTATGTCACACTGTGAGAGAGAAGCTTCAGCTGTGATGGGACAGCACTGAAATCTGGGGTACAGGAGGAGAAAAAAGGAGGAAGTGTGATATCTTCTTAAGCTCCAAAAGAAAGCCTGAAGCCCTTGTAGCACAGGAGACTCAAAAATGTGCCTGAGGTTCCTTTCAGGCTCATCCAGTGATTTCTGGTCAGTGTCTCTGCCTTAGCACAGCAGTTTTGGTCTCCTGCTCCACATCACTCCTATTCCCTTGCCTCATCATTCGAAGATTCAGAGAACAAATGTGGTACTTCCTTCTGCCTGTGTGAGTGAAAACCACTTCAGATTTGGATCACAGACATGCTCTGTGTTGATACTTCTCACCCAAATAGTGATCCTACAGTTGCCAAGGGTTGGTGTTTTTTCCTCTTTGGAAAGTTGATATGCCTTGGCTAAGTGATGTCCCGGCTTTCAGATGCAATTGTGGCAATGCTAAATTTCCAGGGATTACCACTGCATGTGGTGGAATCTGGGAACCTCAGTAACAAGCTATAAAGTCAGGAGAAAAACCAAGATTCGAAGGACTTGGCAGCTGCTCCATGATGGAATATCCTGCTGTACTCAGGGCCATGGTGCCAAATTGCAACAGAAACCATTAATTCACTCACATGATACTCTCTCCTCAACACTGTCATTTATTTTAGTATTCCTTGGCCTTCTCAAACTTTCTGGGAATCCCAAGGGTATTCCAGAGATTGGTAAACCAATCAGTTTACAATCAATACAGGGAATGGTTTGCTCTTGCTCTCAGCATGAATGAGTGGAATAGTAGGGATGTGTAAATTCCAGCCATCTGGCAACAGGGAGGGCTGGGACAGGAGTGTGTGAGCAGTGATGCTGCAGGTGCTGGGGCTGGTGAACAGGGGGTGTCCACAGCCTGGGCTCATGGGGCAGGGCTGTGTGGGGTGTCCAAGGCTGATCTTAGTGGGGTGGACTCCATTAAATCACTGTCTCCAGCCTATTGCTGGCTCAGGCGGCTTGCAGCAGCCCTGGCCTGCTTACCACTGTGACAGCCAGGTGATCCCAGATGTTTTGGGGATGCTTTGGGCACAGACAGCCTGGACTTGTCTCTGTTCACACAGCTGCAGCCTCTCTGACCAGCGTTATGGACACTCCATCCCATGGGACACAGCGGATGCTGCCCTCCTCCTGCACGGTGCCTCGTGGAGGTGTGCAGGGCCACAGCTGCATCTGCCACGGGGCTCCACCCTGGCTCCAGGAGTCACCAGCGTGGCCCAGCCGGGATCCCGGCTGCTTTTCTCCTCGGGATGCCGTGCAGACAATTTCTGAGTGGAGAGACTTCCTGCAGTGGAGCTGTGTAAAAACCAAAAAACCCTGCTGCCAGGCCAGGCCTTGCTGTGAGGGGTTTGGCAGAGCCTGGGGCAGGGATGGTGTCATCGCTTTGGAGCCGTCAGGATGCAGCCAGTGCCGAGTGCCGGTGTCTTCCCCTGCCAGCTCAGCACTCCTGGCCTCCTCCAGCTGCACGGGAGCAGCCTGGCAGGGATATTTTTTTTCCATTTTTTTTTTATGTCTTCCCCATTTTTTCTGGAACTCTGTACAGCAAGAGCACAGCAGGGATCCCAGGGGGTTTGCTGCTATCCAGAGAAATTGCCTTGTTCTCTGCCAGATCTTGTGCTGGGGAAGGGCTGGAGGAAATCTATTTTGCAACGTTTCTGCTGGGGCTGTTGGCAAGAGCCCTGCAAAGTGCAGCAGCCACTGGCCAGGCTGGTCCCTCTGAAGAAAAGAGGTCTGAAGAGGACTGAAGAGGTCAGAGCATGGCTGTGACCTGCCTGACCTCTGCTCCTTCCCCTCTTTACTGCAGATTTGCCTTTTGTTGAGGCCAGAGAGCCTCCTGCCAAGCCAGTGTTCCTCTGGGGCCATGACCTGACGCTGCAACAGGCACCGAAGCCTTTCCCTGGGCCGTTTCCACGCTGCCCTGTGCAGCACCAGCATGAGCTATTTGCATTTCTAACAGCCTTATGTCAGCCTGAACCACCTGGGGTTTGCTTCTGTCCCGGTGAGAAAGGTTCTGGCTGATGCACGTGTTAATCACAAAAAACAAACGCCTCCACGTTGTTTTACTAAATATAGGAGCAGTGTCTGCTGCAAGGCACTGCCAGCAGCCCTCAGCGGGGTCACAAACCTACATCCAACAGGAGTTTATCAGCCCCAGAGGGGAAAGGGGCTCAGGTTTAGTGCTCTCTTCAGATGTGAGCTGCAGTGAGTCGAGTTTTCAAGGTCAATCTCGT
Organism: Parus major; assembly: GCF_001522545.3. Lineage (NCBI taxonomy): Eukaryota > Metazoa > Chordata > Aves > Passeriformes > Paridae > Parus > Parus major. The sequence continues at coordinate 10,302,728 of NC_031781.1, forward strand.
TCCCTGTCATTTGCAGAGGGCTGAGCCTGGAAATGTGAAACGGGGCTCCTCTGGGATGAGCATCTCAGCCCAGCACTGCATGTTGGATTTTCTGCTTATCTCCCACTGGCACAGATGCTATTTCACTCTCCTGTGGGGTAACTGATGTAGAGGATTGAGGAAGAAAGTGTACCTTCTCGTTGAGTCACATCTTGATCAATCCAGTGCTGCAGGATGTGTCATTTCCCACAGACGCGCAAGCGTACAGGCACTGCTGATGAAATCTGGTGAGGTCAGGCAGTCATTTCCTCCTAACTGCAGCTCCAGGAATGAATAATGTTTAGCTGAGACCCTGGTGACTTTGTGCTTTGGAGCAGTTTTCATTTAAGCAAAATACAAGCATGTTAAAATGAACTCAGGATCTGGAGTTTTCCTTCTGGTTATTTTGGTTGTGCAGACGCCTGGGACACGTATAACAAATTTGGGGTTGTTCGGTGACGGTCAGTGAATGAAAAGATCCAGAGCCCCAAACTGTCATGCGAAAAGCTTCTGTTAGAAACCTTCACATTGCCAGAAATCTCTTGTGGCAGATGCTTTTTCCAGGAACTTGGAGGACTGGAAGAGGCCACAGTCTCCTGAACAATGTGTCCTATCTTCCCCTTCAGAAAAAACACAGCTCTCCATTTTAAAACTCATGGTGTGATTCCTTCTGTGGAAGCCAACTCCAGGGCTGCACAGCCCCCATGGTTACAAACCTTGTCATGTGGAAACTGTCGTGGCATCCTCTGCCAATGGAGAGAGTCAGAGCCAAGAAGCAGAGGGTGGGTGAGTGGTGCGAGAGCTGCTTGAAGTTGCTGCAAGTGAGAGCCTGTGCCCCTGCCATGGCTGGCTCCATGCGTTGGCTTTGGGATATCCAGGCCACATGGTTTGTCTCCACTCTGCTGGAAACAGGTCCCTGAGGGGACCTCAGGGGCTCAGGAATGGCAGCTGAAGCAGATGCTTCCTAGCCTGGAAGGTGGTTGCATCCCCAAATAATTTATGAGCAGGAGAACTTGAGCAGCTGTCACTGATTGGGTTTCTGGTGCCACATCCAGCCTTGGGTTTGGTGCTGCTGCAAATGGACCTCAAAAACAAAACAGCTGATCTGCAGGGCAAGGAGGGGGCAAGGACTGCCTGGGCTGCTGTCTTTAGCTTCCAACACCAGAGGAGATGCTGCTGGTTTAGAAGGGAAGAAAAAAAATACAAATAGCAAATAAGAACTTCAATTGATTTACCAGTCAGACAAAGCACGTGACCAATTTGTGTGCTCCTGTCTGTGTCTCTGAGCCTGGAAGTGCAAACTTCGAGCCTGTGGGAGCTCAGCACAGAGCTGCCAGTGCTGGATCTGCCCCTATCTCTGCCAAGCACAGAGGTATCTCACCCCTCACAGGGCTGTGGCAATGCTGGTCAGGGTCCTGTCTCCTCTGGGTCATTCCCTTGAACATACAGCCTGGACAGAGTGGCATTTCCCAAAACCATATGGATCAAACTTTTCCTAGGAGCTCTGGGAATTGTAATTGTTACCTTTATTTACGGTGTTTTATTTGTTAAAAAGTAGGTCTGAACCTTTAGAGTCCTAACTGCAGATTTTGTTATAAAGTAAAGGCGAGGGAAGAGCATTGCTTGAGAATCACTTCCAGTGCCAAATGGGTTTGTCTCTTCTTGGGAGAGGTTGTCTTATCCCAGCTTGGGCATCTCAAGAGAAGGTGAGGGAAGCAAACCCTTCCAACCCCTCTGATTTTCCTCTCTCCTTTTTCAGCCTCTGAAGAGATGAGATCCACCTGGCAGGGCAAGGCTGGTCGCAGCCCACTCCAGGCCCTGTATGAGAGTGACCAGGTAAGGGGACAGGGACAGAGAAGTGCTGGGATGAAGATCGAGTGGAACACTGAGTTCTGACCCTTTCTTCCTCTCCTCTGGTGTGTGGGACACTGTGCCAGGTCCAGTCACTTCCAGGATCCTTGCAGCTGAACCTCTGGCTGTGTCTAAAAGACAATACCATACTGCAGGGAGGAGTAACTTGATCAAAACTGCTTATGGCCCTTGCTGGTACTTGGGCAAACATTTTAATTACTAGTGGACTGAGCCCTTGCCAGGCAAACCTGGGAGACTTTGCCATCTGAACATTTCAGAGCCAGCTCTGGGCCATCATAGGGCAAGAGCTTAATTGCTGCCCTTTTTGAGCTAATAAATGACAGATGTTTCTGTGCTAGCTGCTACATATATGTGCATGCACATAGGTATGTGCACATATATATGTTTACATAGATATATCTGGACTCAGCCATGGGGGATTTATAATCCTGGAATATCTCAGGCCTCTCCATCACTCTGAGCTGTGACAGCTATTCCTGCTGAGAAATGAGCAACCAGGCACAGCTTGGGCAAAGAATCACTCCCCTCCAGGTGGGCTTAGTGGGTCCCTCCCTGTGCAGGAATCAGGGAAGGTGTCCCTCTTGTCCTTCACAGCAGGACATGTGGTCAGAGCCATAAAAACTGTTTGTTTCTTTCTGCTGCATTTCCCCCTGGGCAGTTTTCCCCTCATTCAGCCACACTTGCCTTTGCAGAGGGATCTTCACCCAACTTCCCTGCAGGGAGCCCTGTGGGAAGCCACCCTCCAACGTGTGCATTGCCACATGCCCCAGCCACCAAATGTGCCCTGCACCTCCCCTGTCCATGGGGCTGGCAGCTGTTGCAGCCCCAAGAGCAGAGGGTGATGCTGGTGGCCCCTCAGTGGGCTGCCATCCCTGCTGCCTCCCCACTGCCCGTGGGCAGTGCCCAATGCAGCCAGAGTCAGATCTTTCCATATCTGTTGCTTTGTGTTATTGTCTAGGTTGATGCTCTGATGTCTGTAAGCAACCAAAGTACGTTTGCTCTCTGAAAAATGGCAAATATGGACTCCCTTGGCCATGATGCCAGCAAACCCTGACGCTGCTGGAATGTCATGGTGTTATTTCCTTAAAAGTGATACTTAATTTCCCTGGCTTTTAAAGAGAAGGAAATGAAGGGAGCAATTTTGGTCTGAAATAACTGCAAGACATGCATTTATTCCAGTGGGCGGCTGCTGAAAAGTAGTCACATTTATTTGTTGCCATGCCTGCAGACAGTGTCTGTCTGTCTGTCTCTCTGGTCCAATAGTTTTGAATTATGCCAATGCAGGGAAAAACACCTGAAAAAATCACATTATTAAAATGCCTCTTTTTCTAAACCCTTGCAAAAAGGTTTTCCAATTCTAAAAGCTGACGGGGAGGCTCCAAACAAAAGAAATTGCTACTGAAAGGTTTGGCTGTGTTGCAAGGCAGCATGAGAATGCTTCTTCAGCTGTGGTTATCACCTCCATAGGTGCTGTATTTTCTTTGTAGCCTAGTAGCCAACAATGTCAGAGTCATACCTTGCTGGCAGTTAGCATCTGTTCACCTGAATTTCCTTCATTTTTGCATTTTCCCTTATCATGTTCCTGTTGGAAGGAGTAAGGATAGGATACTTTCTCCTGTCCTCGTCTCAGATTCCTGCCCATGCAGGTTCCTGGAGAAACTGGTCAGTAAGGTGACTTGGACTAGGTTATTTCTTTTGTGGAAACAAGATCCAAAAGAGTCTGAGTGTGGTCCATCCCTTGCAGAAGGAGTGGTTTGCTCAGATGTTTAGTGTCTCTCTGAAGATGACAGGTCTGCTGGATCATCCACAGGATGGACAGTTTATCTTTGTATCCCAGCTCCTGGCAGGAGCTTTAAAAGCCTTTATAATTGTCCTTGGAAACACCTCACTGGCCCCCAGGGAGCAGTGAGGAAGCACCTGAAGCCTGGGAAAGGGTGTCCTTTAGCAGGCCTGGGCAGTGACAGCTCCCAGCAGCTGTGTAGGCAGCAAGGCCTGCCCTTGCCCTTCATCTGGAGGTTGCCACATCTGTGCAACTGCAGAGCTGTTTGCTGTGGCACCCTCTGACGCTGGGAGGATTGTCTTTACAGCCCCAAAGTGGGAGCCACCGTGATGTTGGGAGATGGTGGTCTCTGCATGGCATTAAAGCCACAGCCCTGGGTTAGCGGCTCCTTGGTGATGCTGTTTCCAGATGAGGCTGTTGGATGTTCCCAGCAATGAGGAACATGAAATTTCCCAACCCTTGTGAGCAAAACAGGGACATGGTGGGCAGGAGGAGGAGGGGACGTTCCCCTTCTGACTTCCTGGAAATGGTTTCCTGTCCCAGATGTTCTAATGACATTTTGGGATTTCTGACAAAAACCATGACATGAAAGGTCATGTCCCCAGATCTGCAAGGGGGTTTCAGCGGGGTCAGGGTTTAAGGGACTCTGGGCTTCTGGTAAGCCAGTGCAGCAGCTGCCAGTTCTTGATGTGATGGTCAGAAGGGTTAAAGAACCATGTTCCTCGTCCCTGCAGCCAAAGGAATCTGACCAGAGTTGAGGCGTTGGACTGGGCTGTGTGGAAAAAGTCCCTCAGGAGAAGGAACCCAAAGCCCCCAGGAAGGGCTCCATCACCACCTACTCAGCCCCTTGCTCATCTCCATCATTCCTGCCACCCCACCTCATCTCCAGCTCCTCCCCTGCTCACCAGGGTTTGATCATCAGCGTTAGAGACCATTTCCATTTGTCTTTCCTTGGCAGGACACCCAGGCTGTTTCCGTGCAGCATGCCCAAATGTGTGTGCCACGTTTCTGCCCTTGGCTGGGGGTTCCCAGCAGGCACACGTGTGTGGGTGTCAGTGCAGGGCAGCGATGCCCCACAGCAGCAGGAGCTGTGCAGGGCCCTGTGCCAGCAAACAGGCTGTGCTTCTGTCCCTGGGACACGTATCCCCCTACACTGGTGTGAGGGAGAGCGCATTGGCTATTGACCCTCTCTGCTCTGCCTGTTCTTCACTCACCCCCTTCAGTTTTCCTCCTCATTCAGCTCCTCATCACATTTTGTCCTTTCTTTTGATGCCAGCCTATCCAAGGATTAAGTGCACCAAATCCAGTTGGGTTCAAAGTGAGTGCTGTCTCCAAAATCCCACGTGGGTGACTGACCAACCCCAGTAAAGGGGAAGCAGTGGGGACAACTGTGGGCCAACCCCAAGTTGTGTAGGCCACAGTCAGCTTGGGCAAGCCGGTGACCATCTCTGTTGGGTTTTTTCTCCCCAGTTTGAGCAGTCGTCCCTGCAGGCAGTTCACCAGCAGAGAAGGGAGATGTTGAGCAACGTCTGCAGCCGTTACACCCGCAAGCGGCGTCTCCTGCAGCGGGATGACTTGCGGCACTTGGTGGTGGATGACACGCACGGGCTGCTCTACTGCTACGTGCCCAAAGTGGCCTGCACTAACTGGAAGCGGGTGATGATGGTCCTGACGGGGCAAGGCAAGTACCAGGACCCGCTGGGAATCCCCGCCCATGAGGCCCACGTCCCCTCCAACCTGCGCACCCTCTCTGAGTACAGCGTTCCCGAGATCAACTACCGCCTGCGCAGCTACCTCAAGTTCGTCTTCGTGCGGGAGCCCTTCGAGCGCCTGGTCTCGGCCTACCGCAACAAGTTCACTCTCAGCTACAACACGGCCTTCCACAAGCGCTACGGGACCAAGATCATCCGGCGGCACCGGCAGGAGCCCAGCGAGCGGGCCCTGGAGCGCGGGGACGACGTGCGCTTTGAGGAGTTCGTGTACTACCTGCTGGATCCACGGACGCAGCAGGAGGGGCCTTTCAACGAGCACTGGGAGCGGGTGCACTCGCTCTGCCACCCCTGCATCATCCACTACGACGTGGTGGGCAAGTATGAGACCTTGGCCGAAGATGCCAACTACATCCTGCAGCTGGTGGGGGCCGACACGAGCGTCAAGTTCCCAGCTTCATCCAAGACCACCAGGACGACAGACAACATGACAGCCCAGTTCTTCCAGGACATTAGCCCCTTCTACCAAAGGAGACTCTTTAATTTATACAAAATGGACTACTTGCTATTCAATTACTCCATCCCCTCATACCTCCGCATCCGATGAGGCAGGGGCTGCCGGGGATGAGGTGAGGGAGAGCTGGATAACTCTCACTTTGCCACAATTCCCCTCCTCCTACTTTGTGCTCATCTCTTGGGTGACTTCTTCCCTGTGCCCTTTTATTAGGGTCTGCTCCACCTCATGATGCCTTGTTCATGCATGATCTGGAGGAAGAACACTTCTCAAAACACTGGGGCTGGAGTTTTTCCTTCCCTTTCCCTCCCAGCCTTCAGTATCTACAGGGAATGGTGATGGGACTGGACACTTCTTGCCCTGTTTAGGGACTCTCTTTTAACTAAGAGACTCCTCTGTAGATCCAAATCTTGGGAAGGCTCCTTTTTTGGGCAGGATCCCTTCAGGTCTTTCTCCTCCATACTGGACTGTTTGGGGGCAGACATGGAGTCTCAGGGGTCAGAGTGGAGTGTATCAGAGACTTGCATAGAATCAGAAATAAAGCAATAATTTAATGTATCTTTTTCATTTTATTTAAAATTGCCCACACTTTTTCTCTTGTTCTCTGTCCTCATCCCACTTCCCACGCCATCCCCTGCTGAGGGGGATGTAACACACAGAGGTGTGTTACTCTGACCATATTTTTATCCCTGCAGGGATTTGTTTTGTTCCTCTCCTTCCACATATTCTCAGCTGGGGTGCAAAATACTCCAAAGACAGAGAGCAAAGGCTTGCAGCAGGTCCTCAGTGCTTTCCCCTGAACTGCCACAGCAAAGCACTCAGTGCCTGTGTGTGCATGTCTCTGGATTTCTGGTCAATTCCATTAAATCCAGGCCCCACACCTCCCATTTTTTAAAAGCAGGTGATAAAGTTGTAAAGCTGTACAGACAGCATGGGTGCAGGTGTCGGCTCTGATGAAATCACATCATCCACAGTGTCCTGCCCATGACACTGCTGGCAGCACTGGCTTCTCTTCCCATGAAAGCATGGGCTGCTCCTGGGTGCAGCCCCTTTATAAAAGTTATAAAGTGTTTGGGGGAGCACAGGGCTGGGATGTGCGAGGTTGCTGTGGTAATGGAGAGATAATGTTGGACTGGACTGAAAAATCTGTGTGTGAGTGTGTTTGTGTCCCTCTGTGTGTCCCTGTGTGTGAGAAAAACTTGAGGATAAAAACGGGGAGAGAGACACCTAGAGGGAAACAATCCTTTGCCTGGTTGCCTTTGGATAATCATTCCTTGAAGAAAAAACAGGGAGGAGGTGGTGAAACACAAAAGAAAATGACAAACCGAGCCCTAGGATTTTAAATTAAAACCAGTCCATATTTCAGTCTTTCCTCTTTTCTGTTTGGCCTTGGTTTGCTGGCTGCCTTTGTAAATAAACACACTGGTAATAGATGCTGTAGAGTGTGTCTGCTGGCTCGGCTGCAAACACTTGACTTATTAGTGCAATACAATGGGAGGTTTTATAAAACCACAGTGCTCTCAGTATCTGCAAAAAAATGGTGTTTCCATCTAACAACTTTCAGCTGTTATATCTTAACCTTTTCCCTCTCTTCCTCTGACTGGCATCTATATGCTGACACTCCCTCCTTGCTTGCTCCATTGGAGATTGGCTTCAGCAAAGCAATGAAAAAGAAAAGTAAATGGAGCTGCTTGTGATCCTGGAAGTGTGACTGATTCTCCCAATCTGCACTAGAGATCTTGAAGAAATGGCCTTTCTCATGCTATCTTGGTATCTCCCTGTCTAGCTGAAACACAAAACACAGGAACAGATTATATGATGCAACAAATTTCATCTGCAGCGTTCAGGCTTGGAGTGCATTCCTCCTGCTTTCTCAGGAGTCTCGTGTTCCCTGCTTAGAGCTGCCTCTGCCTGGAAAAATCATTGTTCAAATCACTGCAACATCTTTTCGTCGCTTTTGGTCATGAATCATAATTTGGGGTCACATACAGGGTCATAAAGGGATGGATTTTTGGATGGTTGTTTGTTTTTATTTTTCCTAAATACTGTTCCCTGCCGGTATCTGTAAAGTGCTGATGGCACAATGAGTGGCAAGGACAGATATACTCCCTCCCAGCTGTGCTGTCTGTGGGTGTTTAGACAATATCTGGCTGGCTGGGAGCTGCTTTGGGCTTTCTTTGGTGTGAAAGTGAGGAAATAGAAACCTCAGGGTTTTGTTCTTCAGCCAGGTGGTTTCTAATCTTCCCTTCAACAGTGGCAATGGGGAGGTGGTCCCAGCTGTGAATGGCTGTTTGATTGGCAGCCTGTCCTGGCATCCCCATCAGACCTGACCCACCGACCCAGTCTACAGCCCAGCCACACACAAATGGACCAAATGCAGCCCTGCAGCCTTGTCTGAGAGCTTCTGAAGGCAGGAACCTGTAGAAGTGTGCTTTGGGTCATGTATGACCTTTAGAAATACCCACCTTTGGGCTGATTCTATAAAATCCCAACATCCACAATCCAAACCATGTAGGTCATACCCTTGGCTTCCTCTCTGCCTAAATCCAAAGCTTTCCAAAGGAAAACCTAACTATGCAAACAGAGAAGAGGCACTATGTATTTCTGAAGCTAACACCTTCAACCGCGGCTGGAGATTTCCAGGACAGGAATCGCTCGGCACATGCCAAAGTCAAATCCCTGGGACCAGGATGCTCCGGGGCCAGCTCTGGAGTAGGGATGCTGCAGGGCAGGAATGCTGTGGGTCAGGGATGATGCAGGGCAGTAATGCTGTGGGTCAGGGATGCTGCGGGGTCGGGATGCTGCAGAGTAGGGATGCTGTGGGTCAGGGATGCTGCAGAGTAGGGATGCTGTGGGTCAGGGATGCTGCGGGGCAGGGATGCTGCGGGGCAGGGATGCTGGGGGGCAGGGATGCTGCAGGGCAGGGATGCTGCAGGGCAGGGATGCTGTGGGTCAGGGATACTGCGGGGCAGGGATGCTGCGGGTCAGGGATGCTGCAGAGTAGGGATGCTGCGGTGCAGGGATGCTGCGGGGCCGGGGCCGGCTCTGGGCAGCCGCCGCCCTCGCCGCAGGCACGGTCCGACCGTTCCCAGTCCGACCGAAAGCGCCGGAGGACGGGAGCAGGACGGAGCTCGGAGGACCCCGTGTGACCGGTGATCCCAACTACAGGCGGTGTAATTCTCTGTACGGGCGCTGGGAACAGTATCTCTGAGGGCTCCTGCTTGGTTGGGCTTTTTAAACTGTTTCACTGCGTCCCTTTTCCTTTTTAGAGGAGAAAATATCGAGGAGGCCTGGGCCATGTCTGAAGTGTAACTGGATTTGGTTTTCTCCTCCACTTGGAAGTGGGAATGTGGCAGTGGCTGATGTTCAGCAAGGGCACGAACAACAAGGGGATGCTGGGGTCTGTCCCCCAAGAGCAGGGCAGGGCATCATGCCCTCAGCCCTGTCCGAGCACTCCTCCCTGAGCAGGGAATGTGACCAGCAGAAGGTGCCAGTCCAGCCTCCCTGAAGAGACAGCCGTGGTGGTAATGTGTCCCCAGCCCCCTGAAAGATTCCCATCCTGGCCTCAGGCTGCAGAGCCTGGGGACAAGAGACTCTAAATGAGTCTGGTTGATCCTGGAGTCCTGGAGTTCTGGAGTCCAGGAGTCTGGCTCAAGGCTTGGGAGCTGCTGGGGAGCTCTCAGAGCACCAGGGACTCAAAAACAAAGAACAGCCTCACTTTGGTATGTTCATGTGTGCACAAATACACAAGGAAAATAATGATTATATTATAATGTATAATAGAATTACTGCTGGGTCAGTCTATGTATTATATATTGAGTAGTTACATTTGTATATGGCTATAATACTTAATAGACATTTGGCTTATGTATGTCTACATATGTGTGTTTGTGCACCATCCCATTTATTATTTAAATACTCATGTACCTCCCAGCATAAAAGAGAGCAACATTCCCTTGCTGCACTGTTGAGTTTGCCACAGTCCAGCATGGCTCAGGAGTTAAAGAAGAGCCAGCCCCTTTCTCCAAGTGCCTCCTGCAGCTCCAGCCTTCCAAGTGTGGTGGGCACTCTGCCTGTGCTGGTTTTCCATGCTGTGGAGCTGCTGGCCCCATCCTCATGGCCCATGTGAAGCTGTTGAGTTTCTCCTTCCAGTGGAACAAAAGAGAGCTTCAGTGATCAGGAGGTTTCCTTCCAGACTTTCCTGTGCACCACAGATTGGGTTGTTTACCAGTTGGAGGATTAAATAGACATTCATGGAAGAGAAGGAAAAAAAAAGCCTGCTCAAGTATGTCTTGGAAGCAGTGTCTCCCTTGAAGGAGGCTTTACAGATTTGCTGTGTTTGCTGGCTGGCACTTTGGTAAGGAAGCTCCATCTCACAGAGATTCTGGAAAATTACTGTGTTAGGATGGAGGCTGTGAGTGGAAGCAGTGTGGGGAGAAAAATAAATTATTTGTCTATCCCTGAAAACAAACCCCTGTTCCCATCTGCATATCTGCTAACACTCCACATTTTCCTTTATTCCCACTAAAGTTTACAACAAGGTAAGCCTTCCACAAGCATCTCACAGCATTGGGTGGGTTTATCAGTCCAGGACCAGCACTGAGCCCAGAGGGGCAGATCAGCAGCCAAGGACTAAAGAGCAGCAAGAAATAAACTCTCTTCTTCCACCTCCTCCTTTTTTAAGGCTCTGGCTTATTTGGGAGCTGTGAGGACTAAATACAAATAAAAGTCACTGTTGGCTGAAACTGAGGAGCTGGTGACTCTGGCAGGGTGGGTCCAGCCCAGTGAAAAGCTGGCACAGTAATGACACACACACAGGCACAGAGAAGCCAGGCCTACTGCTGCCAGTGACTTCCCTGCTGGTTCAATTGAAGACAGAAATCACTGTGAAATGTCCCCACCCTGTCTGGCCTCTGCTACCCACACAAGTCTGCTCGGAAACTGAAACTTGTGGAGGAAAAGGGAGGCAAACAACCCCCTCCCCAAATGTCCTCCCTCACCAAATTACTCCAACACAACACCACAGGGAGCAGAAAACCAGGTAGGGCCTGCTGCAATGTACTGAAAATTCTTAGAAGCTGAGGAGCCTGCAGATATTTAAGCATCAATTTTCTGCTTTTAAGGGGAGGGAAGGGGGAGGATGTGTGGGCAACTCAGGGGCTTTTGGCCCTGCTAGGATGGCTGGGGCAACTGGTGCCAGGGGACAGAGCAGTGCTGCCCACTCACTGGAAGGGCTGGGGGTGCTTTCTTAGAGGAGCAAGTTCAGATGGAGTTACAGGAATGCTCATCCAAGCTGTGCTCCAGGCTTACATGTAAGCTTTGTTAGCAAAGGCCCTATCTCATTTGCACAAAGAAAAAAAAAGAGGAAAGAGTAAACAGACTGAGCAGCCACATAACTAGCCTCTCGCTGCCCTTAAAAGAAAGGAGAAAAAAAATCCCCTTTTATTGAAACCATTTCCTTTGGTTATATCATTTCTCTCGAGGCTGGAAGCAATTTTAAGTCTTAAGTGCGTCTCCTGCACTAAGTGCTCACGCACGAGGCTAATGTTTGGCTGCCCACCAAAGGGTGCCCTGGAGAGCAGCACATCTTGCTGTGCCCTCTTCATTTCCCCACATCACCTCTGAGCCCCAGTGCCTCCTGCAAGGGGGGAAACCCAAAGCCCAGCAGAGGCAAGGTGCAGCATCGGTCACCTTGGCGCAGCTGAGTCCCACAAGGAGGACACAGATGGCATCCATTACGTGTTCCTATCCCTGTCCTCTGTCAAGTGACAACCAGATTAAGCTGAGTTCTGCCCAGAAATCCCCCAGTGAAGGGACGTGCCAGTGCCAGGGCTTTGCTGCAAGCACACAGAGAAGCACCCGTGCGTTGGGCACTGGGATTTGATGCTGGATGGAGGAGTGTGACTGGGGTCCCTTGCACCAGCCACTGGCTTCAGTCTGAGGTCTTTTGCAGGAAGCAGGGGCAAATCTGTGTTATTAAGAGAAAAGCAGGAGTTTCCCCATGTTCTGGATCCTGTAGAGGGCTGGGGTGTCCCCAGCAGCTTACCTGATTCACAAGAGCAGCAAAAGCACCAAGCTCCAGAGAGGACCTCTCTGAAGCAGTGGGGACCATGCAGCACGGAGGAGCAAACATGGTGTTCAGGCAGGAGGAGCTGCTTGCCAAGACTGCTCAAGCCAGTGCCAAATTTGAGCTATTAAAGCTTTACAAAGTAAAGCCTAAGCTCAAGCTATTAAAATACATACATACATATCCTCTAATGCAGCCCCTCAAACTGGAACCGGCAGTCTGATGCTTTGCTTTCCCCACTGGCCCCTCAGCTGCTGCTGCAATCCTCACCCACGGTGCCCTGGCCAAGGCAGAGCCGGCAGCACAGAGGCTGCAGCAGGAGATAAAGCAGTGACCCCCGAGGCAGGGCAGGGTGTGCCTCACCTGCTGACACCTCCCTGCCAGGGAGCTGCCCTGCACAGCCCCTGCTGCTCTGCAGCATCAGGCAACTTGGCCTGCGTGACAAGAAGGGGAAGCTTGGAGAAAGGGGAGGCAACAGCTCTTGTTTTTTCAGGGAGTGCTTTTCCCCACGCCTGGCAGCCCAGAGCTGTTCAGCTTTTGCTGTTCAGGACCTTCAGCCATGTGTCAAACCCACACAGTAGCTCTGGGACAACAGAGCAGAACAGGGAGCAATGAAACACCCAAGGCACTCAACACAGCTGAGATTCAAGTGTTTTAGAGCTGGCAGATCCTTGGATAAGGCATCTGTCTGCCAGCAGACTGGGGGATTGACCTCCCCTTTTCCCTTCTCCAACAAGAAGGCAGATAATTAATAAAGATGAGGCCTAGTGACATTTTTCAAAGGTTTGATCCCTGTCCTCAGCTCCTGACTCTTCAGCATCTTATAATCTGGAGGACTCTATTGCTTCTTCAGTTTCAGTGAGAACTGGCTCCTTTCAGCCCCAAAAGCCTCCCTGACATGTCCCTGGTAGCACCAGATTGCCACCCCGGAGCAAGGACCTGAGGAGTCACTGCCACAGCCTTGTGCCTGATCGTCACCCAGACCAACACAGGCAGCTTCTGGACTCATTCCAGAGCAGTTGTTAATGAGTGCATGGTGACTGTGGGAGAGGCTTTAATTCTAACCTGAAACATGTGCATGGCAAAAAGTTCTTGGTTAGGAAACACTGATTTTCCTGAAGCCCTGTTAAAATTGTGTTGTCCAATCCTGAATGGATGAGAAAAAAAACAAGTAGTTCTGCCTGACAAGTTAGAACTAGAAACAGGCAGAGTCATGGCAAGAAAAAAGCAACCTGCAAATCCACAGCATTACATTTATTTTTTTACCCACTTTATTTATGTGTGTGTTTCTATAAACATTTTAACTACTGGACATTTCATAAACCGTAAAAACAAACCTTCCTGCCCTCAAAATGCCATCTAACCAGCTTTTTGGTCAGGCACCAGCAATGCTGTCAGGGCAGGTATGTAGTATCCCTAGATAACCTTCTGCTGGGCATGAGCCAGCAACTCACTGCCTCAGATCCTGAGCCTCTGAGCAATGGAGAGGAGACAAGTTTAAAGACGTGGTTGCTCTGCTACTCCAGGGATTCAGCAGGAGAAAAGTGGGGCAAATAAAGAATTTCCCTTGATGGAAAGTCAGAGTCCAATGGAGGGATGCAACATCCACTTGCAGGATCAGCCGCAGTGCCCTCGGCAGGCTTTGGAGCGGGCTCAGGGCTGTGTCAGTGCTGGGGGCTGAGACCACGGCCCAGGAGCTCCTTCCTTCCCAGCGGCCCAAACGCTCCTTGCTGCCTCCTTTGCCAGGTGCAGGTGTGAGCAGCAGGTGTTCTTAAAACCATCCTGCTCACTTGTGAGGGCTGGGGGTGCTGATTCCTCAGCGAGCCCGGCTTTAAGGCACGGTGGGGAGGGCAGGGGGTGTCGGGGTGGCAGGGGAGGCCCAGCCCAGCCGGGTGAGCCGGCGCTGATCCCAGCGGTGTCCGGGAGGAAAGCACCGTATCGCACGAGGGATGAGAGCAGCCTCAGTTCCCCAGGTTCATTTCTGTGCCGTGGATGAGCCAAACGAGGCGGAAACAGATGGCCAGGAACCCGGTGCCCAGGAGATCACCCAGGGCTGTGAGGTAGGGGATGGAGAAATTATCTGGGTCCAGAGCCTTCCTCCACATCAGGCGCACAATCAGGTCGGCCACGTAGAGCAGGATCCCCACCTGAGGGAGGCAAGACAGCCCTGCTGTGAGGCATGGAAAGGTAACACACAAACCTCAGCTCAAAGACAAAGGGATGGGGCCATGGCCAGGGTACCAGAGCTAACAGGGGGCACTGAGCAGCCACACCTTCCCCAGCAGAGCTGAGCTTCCCCAGTGGGATGGGATGGGATGGGATGGGATGGGATGGGATGGGATGGGATGGGATGGGATGGGATGGGATGGGATGGGATGGGATGGGAGTAGCTGCCTCCTACCCTTTGTCATCACATAACCCACGGTGCCAGAGTCCTCTGCTGCCAGCCACAAGTGTGGAGACCCTGCTTGAACTGCTCACCATCACTGCCTGCCCAAACCAGAGCCTGGCCACACCAAAAACATCTCCCAAAGGTACGGTTCCTATTCCCGTGCCTTGAATGGGAGAGCTCCCACTCACTCCACCAGATGGAAGGTGAATATACAGGCAACCCCAAAGGACAAGTTCATAGCCAGACTTTTTTCTCTTCATCCTTCTTTTTTTCCATTAGAAATTCAGATCATGTCTACTTTGTTTTTCCTAAAAGTCTCAGTGGACAACTTGAGTTTGAGGCAGTTTTTACATCAAAGATATCCCAAGCAGAACTGACATGTTTAAAAAAAAAAAAAAAAATAAGGAAAAAAAATCTTTGTTTCATCTTGACAGTTTAAAATTTTTTGTTGTGATTTCTTTTAATTCTTATTTCATTCCCAATTCTGATAAACAGATGGAAGAAAAAAATACTTTGGTTAAAGATTAAAGACTGTGTAGTTAATTGAATTAAGAAGGGAGAGAGTATTTGCACCCCACATCTGTGGTCCCTCCATGGGAGACCACAGTACATCAGTAACCAAAGCCTGAGGCAGCATTTCTAAAGGTGAAAACTGCAAGCTGGGTTGGGAGAAAGAGAGGAGGAGAGATGGGGGAAGCAAATTAAATAACAGAATGACAGAAACTAAAGCTGGATGGAAACGCAAAAGTTACATAGATAATTTGTCTTCCTCAATTCAGGATCAAATACATCCACATCTTTCCTGATGGAAAATTGGTTTGACTTGTGCTAAACAACCCTCAGAGATGGAGATGCCACACTCTAAGCAATCAGCCCCATGGCTTCTTTTTCTCCATTTTTGTTTTCCCAAGGCCTAACATAAACCTACCTTTTTCCATCTGAAAACCATGATTTCATGTTTCCTCTGCTAGTGACCACATAGCAAATGTTATTCTGTCCCTCCCTACAGAAATTTGGTAGTTTAAATGCTGTTAACCTTTTTTCTCAAGACTCTCTACGTAGGACTAGTTAACCCCAGTCCATTCAATCACTCCTCTGAGGTCATGTTTTCTGGGCCTCTGATCTTGGGCTTCCTCCAACTGACCCAAATTTTCCCCCCAACCCTCTTTCTTTCTGTCTTTATAAAGCATAATAGAGGGAATAATAGAGAAAAGGGCCAGGCTGAGTGTATTCTCCTCCACTGGCCTCCATGGGAATCTTCCAGGGGCAGTGGTGTTGCTGGGATGCTGCTCTTTATGCTGTCATTTATTCTTTGTATTTTCATGCTTGGCTTTGGTTGAGGAGTTACCTCAATGCATAAAGAGAAGAATAAATATTTTCCTTTACAACTGTGGCTGTGCTGCTGGGCTTAGGGTTGTGCAAAGGTCAAGAAAAACTGATTGTTTACACACACAAGGAATTCACCCTCAGACACAAGGCTGCTTGTAAGGCAAAGTGAGAGTCAGTCACCTCATCATGCAGATTAATGAATCACTGATTTAAAAGGGCAAGTGAAGTCAGAGCCTCTGAGTTCAGGCAACAGCCACATGCATTTCTGAGTGAGAAAAATAAACTTTACAGGGCAGGAAATACAGCAAAAGAGATCAAGCAGATGATCTGCCCATTGCCTACCAGGAGCTTTTACTTTTGAAGATGAACTGCACAGGGTCTGGGCTTTCCCTTTGTGTTTTAGCCACATGGCCCTGCCCAGAGGGATTCCCTAGGTCTTCACCACAATATGTGACAGTGGTTTCTAAAATGGGTGAGGAAACCTGCTGGCTGGAGTTCACTGCTCCTCACTTGCCCCTTGCTGGGGTGACTAGTGGCAGCCTGGAAATACTTGGAGCTTAGAGATTCAAGGAATGAACATTTTAAAACAAGGTGCTTCCTTGCTAAGAGTGTCTCTGCACACTTACTGCAGCTCAGTGGATGTTGAGAACTTTTCCTGCTCTCATGCCTGATCCCTCACTCACCCTAAAGCACAGCTGTGCTCATGTGGGAGACTAGAGCCTGGCAATTTGGGTGAAGTATTACTGGACCTACAGAATGTACATGATTCTTGGTAGAAGCACAGCTGAAACGAGAGCTGAAATGAGAGGCTGCTGCTGAATGGTTTACTGTGGCTCCTTTTTAAGCTGGAGAATACTGGTTTGATCTTATCTGATAGGTTCCTTTTGGATGAGAGTTTGGGGCTTACCTGCAGCAAAGCAGCAGCCAGATAGAACATCACAAAGGTGAAGGACAGGGACGTGTGGCCTCCCTGCAGCAGATGGATGGTGTAGAGGAACACGAGGTGCCCTGGGATAACCAGGAGGAACAGGACCCGGGCTGACTTGGAATTCACCCCTGCAGAGCACAGAGACAGAAACAGAGGTAACAGCAGCTGGAGAGGGGGAAGGGAGGACAGGACACTGCATATTTTAATGCATAAACCTGAGGCTGCCCCCTTCCACCAACCACATTGCTAATGCCTTCTCTAGATCACACAGACATGGGAAGCATCTGCAGGATGAATCCAGCAGCTTTGTCTAGCGTTGAAACTACATGTCAGAAGCTTTGTGCTCTGTGCCAACCCACTCTGACTCTTGCAGACACTCCTCTCAGCTGCTCTCTGCCTCCCACAACTCCTGCTCTGCAGCACTACAACACATTTTCCCAACTTATATTTTGATCTAGCACTAACTCTCAACCTAACAGGGAAAATCAAGAGGAGCTCTATAAAGACTAACAGACCCAAAATTGAGTTTTGCTGATGCTTAAGTATTTCCAGTGCTGAAGATGGAGGAATTGCTGATTTTCTGCAAGATTATGGTCTATTCACTGCTCTGTCCACAGGTGATGGCTCTAGGCTGGCCATTAAAATTACTTTCTGTTAGATCAAATCTAACATTCTATTTCAATTACTTTCTTTAGTGCTCCCTGAAGGCCACTTTCTTTGCATGTCAGTGAGCAAATATGCCATAAGCCTTTCTTTCATGCTGCCCACTGCAAAGATGCTTCCTCTCTGATCTGAGTATTCTCTGTGGAAGGGGAAAGTTCTGCCTTTGAAACCCACCTAGTCCTTCACCAACCAGGCTTGGGAAAGGAGCTATCTGTGATGACAGGCCCTGAGACATGGATAACAAGGGCTCAGGGTCTACCTGATGAGAAGAATGTAGTGCATGGGTTGGGCCAGTTCTGCCTCATCTTGTAGGGCAAAACTCCAGGCATGCTCCAGAAGTGCAGGAATGTAGAAATTCGGCTGGCTTGGATGGCAACCAGATTCCCCCCAACACCTGTGAGGACAAAACACAGAAAACCTGTAACCCACCTTCACCACAACAGGAAACATCAGTCTAAAATCTAGCCTAAGGTGAGCTGATCTGCATTCACTGAGAGCAGCAGTGAGAGAAAGAGAAGACCTGACCCCTGCACCCTAGTGGTGCTGCACTATTCACTCTGCAGGAACAGCTCCCAGAAATCAAGAAGGCTCCAGTAATTGTGTTCTTCTGACTTCTGACTGAAAACATTTTCCCTTTCTCCCCAGCACTGGATGTAAATGCCATGTGGCCTCTGAAGATGATGTAATTGCACCTGGTTTGACACAGTCTGTGAGCAGCACCTGAGGAAAGCAGTGCAGATGCTGCTCATGGCCACTTCTTGGATTTACTCACTCAGAGAACCATTATTGTTAAAAAGACAACAAAACATCACAGAGTGATTATATGTCTGTCTGAAGGTACCTAACACACTTGTTAAGTGAGAAAGCATCATGAGAATGAATTAGAACCCAAATATGTTAGCTAATTAAAGTAAATTAATTTCTTCCAGACTGATTAATTGAAGCAAACATTAAAAAGCAGCTACATTTTCCAGTAGAAAATAGAGGATAATGAGCTATGGAGCAAACTTCCACCACCCTAAGTATTTTCAGGGTGGAAATGCCACAGTAAAGATAACGGTGAGCCAGATGCTACAGGCTTCTCATACTTTCCCTTCCTTGGAAAAGAAATCATCATTAAATGTGAGACTTTCCAGATGGGAATCAAAGTGAAAATACCCAGGCTGTCGCACTGTAGCTCAAGATGGGACCAGTCTGAGCCATGCAGTGCCACACTTTGCACATGCAGGGTCAAGGGCTGCCTGTGCAAAGACCCAGAGCACCTCCTAACTCTGCCAGCAGCTCTGCCAAACGGGTCACCTGTCCCCACAGAGCCATGCCTGGGGCTGTCACTGCTCTGCTAAATGCCTGCTGACCTTCCCAAGCAGGTTCCTTGAGTAATCATGCTGGAAAGGGTTTGTCAGCAAGGTGGTTGTCTTTATGCAGACCCAGGAAGGTGGCAGCAGGGTGACACCCTCTGGCACTGCAACAGGACACCACGCTCTGAGGGTGGCATGAGGCCCGAGGAACCTGGGCTTGCCTTGGAATGGGCCTGTCCTAAATGAATGTTACATTAGCAGAAAAATAAGATAGTGGATCTTCAGAGATTACCAGGATCCTCTGCAGTTTGTGCTGATAGGTGTGTGTATAAAAGCACTGTGAATATAAAAATATATATATATATAGGTATATAGATATAGATATAGATATACACATAAAATATGTTGAAATATATATAAAAATTATATCCAATCCATACTTATCATCTTTTAGATACATACACATATATAATCTTATTATATTAATATTTATCAACAGTCTCTATAGGGGATGATTGCACAGCACAAATTACTGAGCGGAGGGAAGGAAAGAAGGGAAAATGGATTTATTGTGACATCCCAGTAGGTCTGATGTTATGAAAAGTGTCAACCTAGCTCTCAGAGATGCTGTTAACCTTTTTGTACAGCTCTGTCCTCACTGCTATTTTGCTCCAGAGACAGCTCAAAACATAACAGGAATGTGATGGGGACCAGGAGATTCACATCCACTCATGATGGGATTTGAACACTGTGTAGGGGCAATGGTGGATATCAGAATGTTTGGGAGGAAGGGGGGGTAAAAATAAAAGCATGCATAGAACCCCCATGCCCAACCTACCATTTATCACAGGTGTGAAAACTGCCATGCCTTCAAAGTTTGGATCAGTCACAGTTTTGTCCAGGATGAGCCCTCCAATGCTGTTAAGAAAAGGACAGGAAATCAGAGTGGATCAATCTTTTCCCAGGGAGATTCCTACACTGTGAAAATTGCACACTGACATGGGTTACTGCATCTTCTCCATTGCCAGGGCTGGGCTGTTCACCATGTACTCATTTTACAGCTCAGTTTTCACCAACAGAAAGCATTACAGTTGTTTTTAATGGTATAATGAGTTCAGGAGGGCTTCCTTGTTCACCCCCAAGCAAAACTGGTAGTAGTTAGGAAACCTTTATCATCCTCCCACAAAGTTTTGTTACACTTCTATACTGGCTTTAGCAGTTTTTTAAAATTCTCTTCCAGATCTCAGCTGGTTGTGAAAGATGTTGCACAAGAGGAATGAACTACCTGGCTCTACATTTACCAGTATTTTCTCTTTGCAGCTGAGTAAAAATGAGGCTGAAGCCTGACAATTTGTGATGATCATCATCTGTGCTTTCAGCTTCCTGGCTTTCACCCATGTGGTGCCTGGATGTGCAAGTGAGACTTGGAATGATTTGTTTTTTCCAGTCCTTTGGGGGGCTTCTCATCTGCTGCCTCACAGCCTGTTGGAGAGTGAGTGGCTGAGAAGCTCTGGGCAAATACCCTTCTGCTGTCCCTCCCAGGGTCACCTCTGACCCTGTGAGTGAGCCCAGGGTCTTTCTGCAGTGTGCAGACAGGGCAGGGCGGGGAGCAGTGCCTCGCTTACCTGCTGATGCTCATGGCAACAATAACCGGCTGCCACCCAGACTTCAGGACTTCGGCCAGGGAAGGACTTTGCTTGGCAATAGCAACCCAGAGAGGGATCATGACAATGAAGACAGCACAGATCAGAGGAGAAAGGTACTTCACATCTGGCAGTGTGAATAGGAAAAGAAATCTTGATTTAAATACCCGTAGCTTCACTGGTTGCCAAAATTGTATTGCACAAAGATGGGAAGAAAGGCAGCAGGACTCTTGCTTCAATTGAGTTATGTTAGAGGAAAAATCACATGAAGCATGATAGTCCCCACAAAACCACCTCACTCCACCACAGAAATCCATAATTAATCCCTGAAATTCACTGCTAGAGGATGCTGTTTGAAAATCAGCAGGATTCAAAGCAAGTTATATTTAAAGACGAAGAACTCTCCAATTCCATCTCCAACTAAGAAAGACAAAAAGTTACAAAATTTCTGGCTTCAGGGTACAAATAAAATAGTAGGGCAAGGGGGAAACTCCTGTGTGGAAGCTGTATCCCACTTAGGGCAGACACCTCTTACATTCACCTAAAAGAAGAGGTAAGAAGTACTTTAGGAGGCAAGCTAGCAGAATTGCTGAGCAGCTGGTCTGCTCTATAGGAACAAATGTTCTCTGGCACGTATAAGCCAGTTAAGATCTGGGGTTTCTTTTGTGCTAGCTTGAATGTGTTTCCATTAGGTGCTTTTTCCATTCAGCAGAGGCATAGCTTTGGAGTGATCTTTAGAAGCAAAGAAATTAAAAAATAAGTAGATGTGCAGCACTAAAAGAAAATAAACATGACTCAGAAGCATGAGAAACACCTTCGAGCAATGGGGCTGGTGCCAACCCTTTTGATACAAAAATGCTGCTTCAACAAAGCTCTCCATCTGGTCTCTGAGCTGGGGCCAGAGGCAGCAGGATGTAATGCCAACTTTGCAGGTATTCTGGGAGATGAAGCAGCTCAAAGTGTGCATTTTTAAAAACACCACTGCCAGGGCCTTGGGCTACCTGGATGCGACAGCACTGATGTGATGGCATCCTTTGTGAATGAAAGGCTCTTACACAAAGAGGTGCAACTCCTCACGAGTGGCTTCAGTGGGCACTGAAACGCAACTCCTGGGGACTTTAGAGTACTGTCAGTGCACTTTGCCACCTGGAGTCATCCAGGACGAGTGGGTTGTACAACAGACAGCTGCTGTACTGGGCCTCTTACCCACACCACATGACGTTTTGAGCAATTAATTCCTTCTTAGATAATGCAGACACAGAGCACTGGAGGTGATCAAACCTTATCAGAGCCCACAGAAAGACTCCTGGTAGGATGAATGGTCTTCAGGCTCTGCATTCCAGTTCTGCCACATTCTCTCACAGGCAGCCCATAAGCAAGCTGAAACCCTTTGGCCCACTTTGTATCTCCTTTATGCAGGACTGAGAAGGACCAGAGGCAATTTAAAAAAAAAAATTGAGAATCTTCTGTGGCAAGAGGATAGTCTGCAGAAGGAGAATGTGCTATATCATGTGGCACACAGTACTTCAAACATCACAGACTCTTCAGTATTTTTGAAGGATACATATACATTTTGAAAGGACCCAGAAGTTTTCCAAGTGTGACCTGTACCTTTTTACACACTGGGCAGGGAAATGGATTTGTTCAAGCACCATCAGCAGTGCCATCCTCCTACCTGCTTCACTTCATGCTCCCAACGACTTGGTGTCTGTGTGCTGACTATTTTCCCTCTCAAGAGGCTCTTTAAACTACTCTGTCAACCCCAGAAATGCTCTCTGGTCACAGCCACAGAGGTTATCCTGTTGTTCTGACCCTGTGCTCCCTGGGAGATATTATCTGAGGCACAGCAACTGAAAGACAGATTAGTTTTATGGATGCAGGTGTGATGGCATCATGGAAAAATCCTATTAAAAAAAAAAGCACCTCTGAAGCTCAGGGAGGAGTGGATGGAAGCGATTCATAGGCCTCTTCCTGCAGTGTGTGCTCCTTCATTCCCTCACTTGTGCTTGCACATGGAATGAGTTATGCAAACTGAGAACAGCTGCCTCGCTGCTTCTGCTCAGTCTGAAGCAACAGTTTGGGTTTCAAATGGTACGGAGTTTGCTGGATCTTTTCATTTTCCCCTTTCTGTTCTAGCTTAGGCTCACAGGAAGTAGCCTAACACTTTAAAAGCAACAGACATCACCCATGTTTTGAGCCTCTGAGGATCATCAGGTGCCCAAGTCTTTGGCAACCAGCAGCACAGCTAGCCCCAAACCACAACTCCTACTCAGAGTCCTGCAGGCACAAAACACTGCAGACTACTTCCCTCCAGCTGAATACCTCGTTCATCCATGACCCTTCATGTGAGAGGATACAAGAATATTTTACTAGTGCCAAAACCCTGAAATTGCCTTGTGAAGAAGGACCTGCTATTAGCCATGCACAGGCAGTAGTTTTGCTTGGCTAGTGACAGATTGAGGAACAGAGTCAGTGTCACATATGTCAGCCTTCTGTTGCAAAGCTGCACAATACATGTTGGTCATTTCTTTGACAAATCCCAGTTGTGTTTATTAGGTTCTGCCTTCCAGTTTGTTACTAAAAGAGAGTCTGGAAAAAGCCTCTTTGGTCATTTTTCTACCCCAGTGGCATGACAGCCTCCATTCTGAAACATACCAGAAATGCAGAGGCTGCCTGAATAATTTCACAAGGATTTGTGAGCTCCCTTGCTGAGCTGCAATTCCCTGCTGAACACTGTACCTATGTATTTGAAGAGTGTACTGCTGATTCCTGCAAGGAGGGAGAGGGTTATCAGATCTCCAAGGCTCGCTGCTATGGGTGTGGCGACATTGTCTGGATTGATCCCAACTTTCCTTGCTCCGATGATCACACCAATCATCACCAGACCTAGAGAAGACACAGAGCTGGCATTAGAGAAAGCCTTCTGCTGTGTTTTACCCCAGAGCTGCTGTTCTGGTTCCCAGAGGGACGTGGGGGTCTAAGAGAAGCGAGAAGCACATTACCCACAACAGCACCATGCAGCTGGAGACTGGACACCCCCAGAAATTTGTCCTCTTGTTTTCACCAACCTGAAGTGCATGACTCTGTCCTTATAAACTGCACCAAGGGCCCAGAGGCACACAAGCAAATTCCAGGGATCAAAGGAGATACCAGCAGGCAGCCCAAGTGTAGAAGCTCCCCTCCTGAGCAGCCTAATCTTTGCTGCCTTGAAGCAGGACCAGGCACGAAGCAGACTCATAGATAAGCACACAGAAGGCATGCAGCAGCCTCCTGGTGCCATCCCCTCCTCTGGATTCCACAGCACGAAGATATTTTCCATATTAGACTGAAATTTCTCAAAGTTTTAATCACTAAGGAGCAATGAGCTTCCTTACAGTAGCCTGCATGAGCCTTTCAGGCCAGCCATCAGACTGAGTCCTCATGTCCTAGAGTCTTTGGGGCTGCTTTAATTTGCACTGGGTGGATATTGGTGCAGTGAACAGCTCCAGACTCAAGGGGTGATGGTGGTGGCCCACATCTCTTCCCTTGTCCTCTGAGGTGCACCTGGAATATTGAGCTGCTTTCCAGCATTTTTGGGGAGAAGGGAACTTTTTCTTGCCCAGGTAAATTTAGGAGCACAACCCCCAAACCCTGATGACCATGTGGGAATCCCTCAGCTATCAGATCTCTCACAGGCCTGTGGAAGGAGCACCTGGAATAAGCCCTGCCTGGCCAGACTCCACTGCTAAGTAGCAAAGGCAGCCTTGAGACAAGACATAAGACATCCCTTCAAAGTCCTTCCGTGGCTGACAGGCTGCACCAAAGGAAGCCGGAGAAATAGTGATTCCCTCCAGCTCACAACCTCTCAGTGCCTGTCTACACAGCCCCTCCAAAGCTAAGCATGCACAGGAGCATCAGCTGTACCCCAAGAAATGCCACATGTGCATCTTCCCTTATACAACATCCCTTATACAAAAACACATCCTCACACAACATGACATTTCCACAGCAGCCCTCCCAGACACCCACCTTCCCCTTCCCACTGCACAGCTCATGCTGTCCCTCCCTGGCCATAAAACCAGCAGCTTCCCATCGTGCACACCCACACACAGCCTGCCTGTGACCGTGTCCAGGGAAAAAATAATGTCAGCAGCAAACCTGAGACAGTGCAGCAGCAAAGCCTCTCTGTAGCACACCATGCAGGGACATTGTAGGGAAGAGTAATGAAAGCTGAGCTGCTGTTTTTTAACAACTGCCTCATCCCACGTTTTCCATCAAAGGCATCTACAATCCCCCTTTAACTCCAGCTTTGCGATAAGCACTTGTTCTAACTCGCCCCTTTAATTCAGAAAACTCGCGGTATCCTTTGTGGCAGCCGCCTCTATTCAGGGTATCATGCTGCCCTCCTATGGCAGACCTGCAAACTGGGGATCTTCAGGCCACTCGGAACTACTGTCCAGCCCATCGTGCTCCCCTGGAAGGGGAAGAGACACGGGGAGAGGACTGTCTGGTTCCCAGCTCACAGCAGGAAAGCTACAGGGCTGACCACAGCCTTGCTCAGGTGTAGGGTGACCCAGGTACATCTCGAGCATGGTCTGGATTTGTCTGCTGACAGACCCTCTGCTCCCTGTGTGACATTATTTCACCCTCCCCTGGGAAAGGGCCAGTGTAGATGGCTCGTGTGACACCCAGGAGACACAGAGTGGGGGTGTTTGCACACCCACACGTAGCTTGGGGCATTTTTCATGTGCCAGCTGAAGGACGTTTTGATTGCTGCCTGCGGATGCTGAGGGCCCAGTGAACCACGGATCATGGGGGAAGAGAAGCAAAGGCAGGATGCAGAGAGGATGAAAGCAGCAGACACAGCTCCCTGCATCCCTCCTCCCTCTGCCAGACCAGAGAGATGACCCCCTGGTGGAAGGGACAGTTCACTCCCCACCTGAGTGCTGCATGTCTGATCTGAGGAACCAGAACCACTCACCAAGGGAAAGTGCAGCTATGAAGGCCGTGGTCACGCTGCTGGCACACAGCACAGCAGCCTGGCTCAGCTCCACAGAGCCCTTGGAGATGGCTCCCAGGATCACAGCAGCAACAGCAGCCAGAAGCCCCACCACAGTGGCCTGGACCTGGGGACCAAAGGACAGCTGGTGAGCACTCGTCCCATCTGCTCCCAGGCAGCCCTGGCTCCACACGACTGCAGCACTGCCACACAGCTTGGAGGGCAAAGCCTGGCACAGATGCTGATTGTTTGAGTATTTAAACAGCATCCCTGCAAGGCTCCACTAGATCAAGAAAGAAATCCAATGTCAAAGTTTGGAGAAAAACTCTGGGGGCCTGCAAAGGGCAGATAACACTTCAGCAAAGGACACTGAGTCCATTGGCATAGGAATGGTTGATACAAAAATGGGCTCCCCATCAGCACTGCACTCCTGGGGAGCTTGGAGCTGCAGAGGGAGATAAGGGAAAGCACACAGACACATGTTGCCAGCCCTGTGGTCTTGCCATGTGCAAACTCTAGGCTGGTTCCTGGATTTTAGCAAGCAGAAGGAACTACAAGAGGCAGTTTCTCCCATCTCTTCCCTCCTGCCCAAGGCTGATTCCCAAACACTGCCAGTAAATGACAAGCTCTATCCAGAGGCTGCTGTAGAACAGGGACTGTGCCATAGCTCCTGCTGCAAAAGTTGTTTTATTGGTTCTGTTTGTCCACAAAGACAATGAATGTTTAGATGTGTTTTACAGCTAGACTACAAGCTCTGGGGCCACACAGAGCTTTATTGGAGGTCAAGTCCTGGCTCTGCTTGGCTGTGTTGAGGATACCTGCCCCAAATCACCAGCTCTGCATTCAGCACTGCTGGAACAGATGCTGCTGATCTGCAGCATAGCAAGAGAAAAGGGAGTTTTTCATCTCCCAGCTGAAGTGACTCACCTGGATAAGGGCTAGATTGCAGGTGGCCATTTTCCATTGCTTCTGGGCATCATCCATCTGTCCAGTGTTAGCCTAGGAGTCAAGAGAGATACCCTGAAAAGCTGTTTCTGTGGTACAGGTGGCTGCTGAAGGCAGTTTCACCTGGTCCCTGGGGGTCAGAGAGAGGTAAATTCAGGTCACCATCTCCCAGCCTTCCCTGCACTTCCTTCTTGATACTTTTCTACCAGCCCAGTGTGCCAGGGGCATCAGAGGCTCACTCTGGAGGTGCAGAGGTGTTGCAGGGCACCCAGTTAAAGGTGGAGTGGGCATATCCACCATAGCCCACACACACAAGAAGCTGAACAAATTAAACCATTTTTCAGCCTTTGTTCCCCCTAAATTGCTCTGGTAAGCTACAATTTCTCCTGAGGCATAATAAAAAAAGGCCAAAGTAAACAAAATTGCATAGGGGAGATAGAAGAGATCAAATACAGAGCAGAAAAAGCTGCTGCAGGTTCCAAAAAGCCTCAGTCTGCTCCCCCCGAGGTAGGATTGCTGGGAAACCCTCAAGGATCAATAGGCACAGAAAAGCAATCCAGTACTGAAGCTGACAGCTGTGGAGCCCTGGCTTTGTCTCCTTCATGTGTCACAGGGCCCCAAATATCAGCAAGTGGCCACCCAGGGATTAATTCACCTTCAAAGTGCAGATGGAAATTCTCTGTTCCAGTTACAAAATGAGGGCATACACATTATTTTAATGCTCACACCCCACTAGTTTCTACTTAGCAGAAAAGGGCATCTCTCATACACGGTGTGATTATATAAATGAAGAATCTCCTGATGTTTCCTGCTAATCACCCCCCTCCCAACACCCCCCACCAGCCTGTTAACACTCACAGCAGTGGAGAGCCTGGATGCCAGTGTCATCTCCAGATTACCCTTCAGGCCAACCAAGGCAGGAACCAGGATAAACACTTCTGTAATTGTCCGAAACACATCCCAGTGCTGGAAGAAAACAAAGGCAAAGACCTCAGCTTGTGACGCTGACCAGTCCAATGCTGTTGCACCCCAGGGCAGCAGGTTTTTGTCTCACCACCTCCAGGCATCCTGTGCACACAGGGGCAGATGCTGCCCTGATGCATTTTATGGTTTGCATTTTGGGAGTGAAGGAAGGAATTTTCAGCTTGCAGTATTCTTTCTCATCTCATGCACAACAGAGCACTACCCTAATGGGGAAGGATCTTTCTAGGGGCAACAGAAGATTTTAGAAACCCACAAATTAAACTCTGCCTTTAGCACCAGCCAAGACAAACGTTAAAAGTAATTAAGGTTCACAAGCTAAATGAAATAGAGCACGTTCTCCATCCTTTGCACTGACACTGGATACAGGAGACTCTATTGCTAACCAAACTCATAACAAGAAGTTGTGTCTGTCTTTTCCTACCAAACTTCTAGTCAAGCATCTAAGACTGGTGGTGGGAGGGAATGGGAATTTTGCATCTCTTCTGCACAAGCAGCTTCTAAATCTTCCTGTTACCAAATACATTCTCATTACAGCTGGAAAAAGGTTTTGAATTAAGATATCTCATAAGCCAAACTGCCAGGCCAATGTCTTGGCTGTTGTTGCTCCTCAGAAGCTGAATTGTACAAACCTGTTGAATCAGCTGCAATACCAGAGACAATCTGGAAATGTAAGAAACTTTGTTGACTGACATTCCTTCTCTAATTTTGCACTATACAGTGCCTTGGAATAGAATTCAGTCCTCCTCTGTGCATTCAATGGTGTTGGCAAAGTCCTGCTGTAGCCAGAGAGGTTTAAATCAGGATGAAATCACAGAATGGGGCCACTCAGCATGAAGGAAAAGTAATGAGCCCAACATCTAAGAACAGAATACAAGGAAAAAAGGGTGGCTGCAATGAGTCAGATCAAAGGTCCATCTAACCCATCCCTAGGTCTGCCAATAATCCAGTCTGGGTGTATAAATCAAGAATCTACAAAAATGACAAGTAAATGGGATAATTCCCCTGTGTGTTTTCCAGACTATAACTGTCTACCACAGGGTACTGAACTGGTGGGGGTTTTCTGCACACTTACCAGTGTTGAAAGGCTTTCCCTTTCAGATCTTCATCCAAACATCCCCCTCCAACCCATGTGCCATCCTGTGGCAAAAGTTTCCATGGTTTAGCTGCACATCACATGAAGAATCAATTTGTTCACTATTTCCAACTTGTCACTGGCTATTACCCATGGTGGTCCTGAATTCTGGCACTAGAGGACAAAACAACAGCACATCCCTACCCACCTTTTTCACATCCACTGGGATTCTATAAACCTGAATATCCAGGCAGTTGGACAGACTCAACAAATGGTGACACATTCAGCTGCCAGCCTGTTAGGAAATATCTACAGGCTGTAACAGCTTGGTGTTTTTCTCTGGCTGTGCCATGGGAAGCTGTGGGAAGCTGTGGGAAGTTGGTGGTGTCTGTCTGCTGGGAAGACCTCACAGCTTCCTTCTCAGACAAGAAAATTGAAATTGGGGCTGAGCCAGTCCTGAGCTTATGGTGCAAGGCACCTCAGAAGTGCAGATCACAGGCGCAATGTTATTATCAGTATAAAAAAGGCACTTTTCCTGGCAGTGGTGACCTGGAAATAGGCACATTTCAAAATGTTTCAAGGTATGTTACTGTTGAATAAACAACCAACAACACAAAAATTGTTCCCTTACTTGACACACTGCAGTTTTGCTTAAATTTGTTAACATAAAACTTAAATACCTGAGAAAAACTAGGGGTAGATATGTCTTTTAAAGATTCATATCCCCCTCTCTCCTCTCTCTTTAATTAAGAATAAAGATCCAAACACATCTCTGAAACCTTCAAAAGAAAGAGGAGAAAAAACAGACTTCATAGTCACAATGTAAAAATCCTCAATCACTTAAAGCACAGAGGCATGCAGAAATTCATACTTAAGACCGTGCATATTTTGCACATAAAAAGACATAAATAGAAAGCAACAGAAAAACTCAACTGTTTGTATTTTCTGTGCATGTCACCTTTGGGAAATATGACTTTGGTATATCTAGGTAAGCTCCAACCCTTGTGAAATAGTAGATTTTGCCCATCTCAAGCCATCAGAATAGAAGTTTCAGCATCTGAGGTATGATTTTTTGGGACACTGCCTTACATATAATTACACCTGAAAGCTCTGAACAATTAATAATCACACAACTGTACTAATAAAAAAAAGCTGACTTAATTGCCTCAATTTGAGTCTCATTAGTGACTCACCGAGAGCCTGAGGACAGATTCACAATGATTTCTACCTCAACAGCCAGGACTCCATTGTGCTAGTGACTGGGAAATACAGAATAAACAGATGATGCCTGTGCCATCACCTTGCAGGACTGTCAGCTGGAGGAGTGGCTGAGTGGGGCAGTTTGGAGCCATGCAGGAAAGCAACTACCCAAATGAAGACACCTGGAGAAAGCCTAGGAAATGTTTCTGTCCTTTGAGACGGAAACTGGCCTAGAAAGAACAAAAATATTCCATGCAGCATTGCAAACCCACACAGGGGGACACAGAGCCAGAAAGAGACTCTTTCCCACTTCACATTTTCCTAATGGAGTTCCAGCCCTATTACTCAGCTCTGAAGGAGCTTGGTGAGCCCCATGTTCTGCCCACAGCAGCTCGATCTGCTCGTGGGGTCCCTCAGAGGAGGAGAGGTTATCGTGGGTGCACTGAGCCAGCCCCCCAGCCTCAGTGCAGCCCTGCTGGAGCTCCTCACACTGTCCTCACAGACCCAACCACGTCCTGTCACCTCCCCACGACATCCAGCTCCCATGGCAGCACCTCAGAAGCCTCAGAGGTTTTCCATTGCTCTGAACAAGTCAACAGAAAGATCAAAATATCCTGGAGTACAAAATGCAAGCCAATTCAAAATCCTTTTCAAAGTAATCATCTCATGGGCTTTTGTCAACAAAGGAAACAGATACCTTATATCTGTGACTTTTATTTGGACTGTGTCCCACTCCAGTGGCATGGAAAGGGAAAATGAAAGGGAAGCTTTCCTCTAGAATTCTCTGGTTTGAAATCTGATCATCCAGCTTCAATATGATTCTTCACCTTACTGAAAAAAAGTGGGGCAAACACTGGCAGGGCCCTGCAAGGTCTCCAGCGATGCCAGTCAGCCCAGAATCCAGATGGACCAGTGGGCCAAGGATCACTGGAGCAGAGGCAGAAATGTCCAGAAGGAAAAATCCTGTGTCATGCTATTAGCCCTGCAGAGAGTCTGCATCACCTGCACACACACAGGAAGAGACAATGGCAAACATCTGCTTCTTTGGGCATCCTTTTCCTGCAGCATGGGAGACCCAGGTCTGAGCCTTAGAGTCTGGGCTAGATTAATCTCTTCTGCTGATTTTTTCTTTTAAACAATAATATGTAGAGTTCTTGGTTTCATCCCAGAGCAGATCAGAAACTGATAAAATCCTGAGAAGTTTGATAGGATATGAATGAGTAATTTACACTTTGTTCTCTTTACAGCAATGTGAGCCCTGCAAAAGACAGCATCAGCTGGACTCACAACACAAAATCAAGTTATTTCAAGATATTTTGTATGTCATAAAAGAAGGGCAGCAGGATTAAACTCAGTATTATCTATGCTCTAGATACCGTCCTTAAGCTTGTCCATATATCTCCCTGTCCAAGGCAGACACAGAGTTTCCTAAGAATGTTTTGCAGTCACTACAAATAGGGGAAAACATTCCTTAGCCAGAAGAAGCACTAGAAAATGGGCAAATCACAGACTCCTGGACTTGAAGAACCTGTAGTTTTAGTATGTGAGCCCTCATGACTGGCAATATGAGTCTTATGGTACCTGGCCTCAAGCAAACAAACTTAGTGTTAGGTTTTTGTTGGACAGGACTGTGAGTTTCTAGCTCTCACACTTGCAGGAAGTTGCAAATAAACAGCTCAAAGATAAAGAAGCACAGAAGAATATCCTAAACCTTTATAGGCTAAGATCTCTGCATTTTCCCAGCTACTGGTTTTGTTTTCAGCTATGGGGTTGTTGGTACCATGGCAGCTCACCACACTAACATCTCTCCTGTGCCAGTTGTGACTCCCAATGCGTAGCTAAAAACTGGGCTCCCTCCTCTGGGAGCTGAACCCATGGACTGACGGTTTCTATTTCAACATAGTTCACCAAAATATAAACTTCCTGTGGTTGTGGTTTACACCTGACCCCACTTCTAGGAGTCAAGTGAGCAAATACACAAACTGGGTTGCACAGTGTTATTTAAAGGACAGGTGCAATGCAGGCATACATGGCTTGTGTTTCCCATCAGTTTGGATACAGTTACATTTTTGAACACAGCTCAGTTCTTAGCAAGTGAATTGATTTCTTCTAGACAAAGACCTATTCACTCCCAGGTACAGAGTGGGTATGTGCTACGTCTCTCTCCTTCTTTGAGACAAATGCTAACTATTAACTTTACATCTTGGGTAGTTTGAGAACTCCTGTAATGCTGCAGGACAGGTCTGTGCATAAGCACGGCACAAGGTGGAGATGACAAACACAGCACAGCAACAGCCTGTGCCACTCCAGTTAACCCTTCTTGATATTCCTTGTGTTGCCTTTAGTTTGACTTCTCTGCCTTCTTTGTTTCTTCCAGAGCAAGGAAAAAAACAAGCAAGGTATTGTCTTTCCAAACATTCAAGTGTCCATATTTAGCCCCTCCTGTGGTATTAATGCCAGAGAATCCAAAGTACTCCAGTGAGCTCAGAGTGCAGGATATATCCTTGGGAAACTCTGCCAGCCTTTTGATCTGCAAATCCACCAGCACGAGATGCCCAATCTAGATCAAATTTTTCATTTCTATTTGTGCCACTGGTACAAAGGAAAGACAGATGGATGGGATAGATCCTGGTTGTGGGCACAATGGTGTAAACACAGCAGCACTCCCTGGCAGTCAGTGGAACTTATTCTAAATTTATACCCACCTCAGAAACTGCCCAAGAAGCACTCAGTTTGTAGGCAATGCTAATCATTTTATGGTGGCATGCCTCTCATCACAGTATCTAAATGCATTCTAGACCAAAGATTACATTACATTGTTTGCGAAGAACTGAAGGCATGAACCTGCCTCTTAGTAAAACATGTAGTTAATACCAACCCTGACCTAGATCTCCTTATCAGCAATTTTTGAAGAAACGATATCATGCAGCAGGAGAATATGCTGCAGCCTGATCCAGCTGCTTCACAGGAATCTTCACCAAAGTGTTTAGCTCGACAGAGAAAAGGGAGCACCCAGTCTAGCTCACCCAGAGCAGTGTTAGGCAACCACCTGAAAACCAGTATCCCACATTACAAGGAGCCCAGCTACTGATCTAAAGGAGATGGATAGTGTCCCTCCAGCACAGAAAAAGCCTACAGCCACACTGCTGACTGGCTGCTAGGACCACACTCATTAGAAACAAACAAGCACAAATACTCAAGGTCAGAGCCTTAGCCCACCCTCTCACTACAAGTTGCCTAAGCACAGGTACCTACTTGAACAACATCCATCAAGAGGCCAGCAGCTACCATTCCCAAGCCAGCCAGAAGGAACGGCACAAAAATCTGGGAGGCAATGGAGAATGAAGTCTCTGGGAGAAATCCACTGGCTGACCTGGTCAACTTGCAGGTGAAACCTCTCAGCTTCTTGCCGTGGAAGCACAGTTCCAGCTGTAACTGAGTGACCACCATGGTCACACACTGTTACCCCATGCTCAGCAGGAAGTGAAGGAAGATCAGGACATCACACAGATCCTCCTTGTAGCTCTCTCCAAAGTCAGAAGGAATGTTTTTCCTCAAACTACAGCAACGATGCCAAATTCCTTTAGTTTCTTCTCCTCCTAGGAGCACGTCCAGACGATCGCAGCAAGG
This sequence comes from Parus major, assembly GCF_001522545.3. Classification (NCBI taxonomy): domain Eukaryota; kingdom Metazoa; phylum Chordata; class Aves; order Passeriformes; family Paridae; genus Parus; species Parus major. The sequence continues at coordinate 10,335,750 of NC_031781.1, forward strand.
GTATCCTCCAAAATTGGTTCAGCTGGGTTGAGCCCAGGTGGCAGCAAACTCGATGGACACAATTTCTCTGATTTAGATCCAGGGGGGAATTAAAAAAGAGAAGAGAAGATTGTAGAGATGCCTGTGGAGGAATAGAAATGAGCCCACACCCCATTCAGCTCCCACCACTTTGGTAAAAACCAGTAAGACCTGCTCAGGCTACAGCACTGAAAGAGTGACAGGTCATACAAGAATCCCTCAGCGTGCTCAAACACACTGGTGTCCTTTCTCCTCGGGTTACATTTCTCGTCAGAGCGCGGCGTGTGTTTGATACGATGGTTTAATGTGTAAGCCTGCTGCAAACCAGCCCAGCTCCCTCGCTCCCACCACAAGCACTGCTGAACTCTCCTCACCGTCCCGAGGCCCGGGAGGTGGGGAGTTACCAACCACGATCCATTCTGCACTTCTCCAAGGTGAAGAAAGGTCAAGGAAAACACGAGCCCGCGTTTCTCTCAGCTGACGGGATCACGCAGGTCTCATCCCCAGGCAGGTGACACAGCTGAGACAGCTGGTGACACAAGATCTGCCCTTCCAGACCCCAGCCCCTCGTGTCCGCTCCGTGGGCTCTGCGGGGCAGAACAATCGGGCTATGCCAGCTGAACCTCTGAATGACTGGCTCCCAGGGGAAAAAAAAGTTCAGAGAACCAGCCAATAAGCTTCAAAAGTGAACACCCTTATCTGCTGTCATCACTTCAACTTTCTGCTAGTTTGCAAAGGCCAAGATAAGAGTCCTAGCTGGAGCTTATTTAAGGTAGCTCCATAATCTCTCTGCACCACAGGCAAGGGAGAGAAAGGGCACGCTGTGAGCTGCTCACCCTTCCTGTTCCAAAGTGAAACATGCTGCACGCTCCTGGGAAGGTACTGTCTTTGAGAGAGGGGGTCTCACCCCAGAGGCTCCATGGTTGAGCAGCTTATACAAGGTCAAAAAACAGAGCTGCACCATGGCTACATACAGCCAAAAAATTGCATCATGCTTTGTAAAGGCTTCAGCTCAAATTCAAGCATGTAGGGAAAAGAGCCATGGTATTATGTTTGAGGTTCTTTCTAATAAGTAATTTGGGTAAACAAATTGAATCAGAGGGTGCAAAAGCTTTTAAAACCACCATTTAGGATGGATCAACCCCTTCCCTCACATTCTCTGCAGAGAGAAAAAGGCTAATATAAAGTTCAGGCTTGTGGACTCTGTCCTTGTGACAGGGTCCCCAGCACTGCGGGGGAGTTGGAGAGAACACGACATGCTTGCAGCTAAATTGGGAACTGAGGAAGCTCTCGGCCATTTAGACAGGGTTTCTTTGGTCTGAATTCACACAAACTGAGGTGACAGAGCAGATCTCCCTGGAAGCAAGGCAGAGTGGGAAACAAATGCGAGCTACAGAGGCTCTGTCCTTCGCTGCTTTGTAGGCTGGTATTTTGGTACAGCCCCTAAAACCTTCTCCACTCCCAGCTGCCTTGGTGTGTACATGTGTCTCCACCACCTAACAGCGGTCCTGTTAGCTGAAAGCTAACACGAGAGTACATTTCAGCTAACCTAAATGTAAAAATAGTCCCACAATATCTGGAAGAGTCAAGTTAATAAAAATCCTGTAGTAACCACACAACCCAACCTCTTTATACCAGCTGGGAAGAGAGAAATGACAGCGTGAAGGCCCAGTTCTGGTTAGTCATTCACAGAGGCTTCAAGGAAAGAAAATATATTTTCTGGACAAAATTTCTGGACAAAAACATATGTTTTCAAGTTCTAATAATGTGCCTACCTAGTCCCACATGCCATTGTATCAGCCAACTGGATTGATGACAGGCAGAAATGTTAATGTAAAGGAAATATCAATAAGCCTAAATGACTCAAATGACATTAAAAAACACAGCAGCAACACATCCTGTACTAAAGCGTCAGCCTGACAGGGTTTATGAGTTTATCACGCTCCATCTGTCTCCTTCTAAGCAAGCACCATAAAAAGCCCTCGAGCGATAAATCAGTATGCAGAGAGGTAATTGGTTCAGGTGACCCATGTGTGTACACTGGGTCATTTTATTATGCATTTAAGGAGCCTCTGATGAAGAGCCATACCATATTTATCAGCAGAGAGATGCATCACATTTTCCTGGCAAAGAAATATACCTTATTTGTCCAGAAAAGATACATCAGGTTTGAGAAGAAAGAGAGCATTGCTCAACAGCGGAAAAAAGATTGTAACTAGCTAGTGAAAAAACTAAAAAAAATAACCCCAACAGCTCATGGCTGTACCACTCCAGATGGCAAAACCTGCAGAGCTGCACTGCTGCCCTTCTCCACACACAGATACACCTTATCCTCATGTTGCCAGCTACTCAACAAGTAGCCCTGTCCTGGAGGAGTCAAAGCAGAAACAGCCTTTGGTGAGTCCTGACCCTGATCTAGATCCTCCATCCACTGGCACAGTACAAGAAAGAGAACAGAAAGATGGCAAGCGTCTGAGAGCAGTTTTCATACATACCTTGTCATTCCTGCAAAGAAGAGACAGAAATACCCATGAATGTTCCCACAGTGGGGCAGTGTTAGCAGCAGGCAGCACTGTTCCAACACCAAGGGCTCACTGGAGAACGATGCTTCTCAGGGACTGCACATCCCAGTGGCTCGAGCACTACCACTCCTGACTCTGTGAGCTCCCTGCTCCATCAAGCAGTGTATTTTTGTTTCTAACCTTGCTCTTCTCCTCCCCACTTTAGGAAAGGACAGAGAACTTTTGTGGAAAGCAGGCAGATGGAAAGTGCCTGGGGCCCAGGGACTCTCAGGGATCCAGTGCTGTCCCACAGAAACAACAGCAGCAGCCAGGCAAAGGCCAGGGCTGGCTCAGGAAGGAAGGGCAGCAGCAAGTCCTTGATGAGATGTGCTCAAGCAGTCCATGGTCATGCACAAACAGCCACTGTGCCAATTGCCAAAAGCCATGTTTCCTATGAGATATTGCATGGGTTGCACGGGTTGATTTCCCATACTTTAAACACTAATATGATGGCTTTTAGTGAGCTCTTTATTTGCAAAAACAGAAAACAGACATATGCAGTTTCAGAGGAGAACGAGGTTTGGCTCACATTCTGTTCATATTAGTAGCTCAGTTCCTCCTAGGAAAAAAAAACTCCCAGGGAAGAAACATTGAAGGAAAAGTCTTCCTCCAACATTATAAACCCATCTGCAATCCATTTCACACTTTAATAACTCACAGTAGGAAGAAACATACATTTAATGTCACAGATCCATAGGAACAGGGAGCTCTAAAAAGTCTAAAAAATAAAAATGGTGTTCTTATTTGCTCAGTGTTCAAGACTCTTGGGAATAATGTCTAGGGAGACAAAAAGTATTTGACACTGGGTTCTGGATTTGCCTGGTGTTCTGTGATCTGACTAGACATTCTGCTGTGTATCAAGTACATGCTAAGGTCAGTTAAGGATACTGTGTCACTCCTAAGCCTTTATAGCTCTTCTAGCTCAGGGAGCTCAGCCCTGGGTTAATGACAAAGGAACACAGCTCCACATTTGTGAAAGTTGTCAATGTAAGCATAGTAGTTTCCATGTCACTGTATCAGATAGGGCAGGGTAGTTTGACCTCACAGATAGTTAGTCAAATAACAAGGTTAACAAAAAGCCACGCTGTTAGAGTAACCCGAAGTGCAAAGGCATGGCAAACTATAATCTGGAAATTAACTGCAGCTTTAAGCTGTCTAAAATTAGGTGATGGTCATTGCCTTAAAGGTCTGTATTGCTGTACCATAGGAAAAAAGGTCGCATCCTGACCACCAAAGAGTCAGAAATGGGACTTAAAGAATTCAAGTCATCTGCTGTGAGGCCTTAGAAAAGGATGTGGTGCACAGGCAGGGCTGTGCTGTTGTATGAAGTGTAAAGGGTGTTGGGCTGGCTGATGCCTTGTGCAAGGAAGCAGCGGGTGCAGGACTGTCCAGAGTGACATCCATGAGAGATGTCACCAACCTATCTCCTGCAGGAAAGCACTGGGCCACCCCAGCCATGAGGCTGCACTCACCCCCCCTCTTCCCAGGACCTAGGGGAGATCTCTGCATAGAACTGCACATTCCTAATCATCCTTCATGTACTCTTTAGTACCGTGTTTTTTTTTATCCAGAGGAAAGGAGACAGAAAAGCACCACACATCTCTTGAGAGCTGCACAGTACATAATAGCTGACTTTGAGGGACATGCTGGCATAGGAAACTGTTGCAAATTCGCCCTTACTATGGCAATCCCAGAGCAAATCCCCTGCCTGGAAGAAAAGTCCCCACTTATCCCATATCAGGTATGTCAGATGAGTTTCCTTCCCTTACCTGAACATAATCCAAAACCATGCCTGCCAAGACCATGCCAAGCCCAGCTAGGAGGTATGGCAGGAGCACTTGCAGGCAAATTGAGATTGCTGACTCTTCCTGTGACTTTGCCATGGCCGCTTTCTCCTCAGCCAACAGCTTCTGCTGTGCATGCAGAGAGACATCCTCTGCCTCCTGGCTGCCAAGCCGGCTCTCTCTGTGTTTACCCTTGCTCTTTCCTCTGTGCCTGGATCGCTCTCCGTTCCTAGACCTGCCCTCTTTTCTCCTCTGCCGAACTTCCTCACCTTTCATGGTGGCTTTCTTGAATCACACTTTTTCTGAAAAAAAAAAAGGAAAAAAAAAAAGTCAGAAACAATGAGATAACAAAAATAAGTATCAGGTAGGTGAGAGACAGGAAATTCTTTGGCATTGTGTACACTCCATTAACCTGAAGGCAAACTACCACTTACTCCCCAAAGATACTCTGCTGGTCCAAGTATTATTACTTAGTTTACCTTCAAGTTTGTATAGTGTCAAACCAATCTCCCTTTCCGTAGTTGCATCTCTTGCTAGGCCTGTGTTCACGCTGCAGTGATTGCTGTACATCCTGGCTCTTCCCCTGAGAACGCCTAGAAGAATGCAGAAGATGCTGCACATGGCCTGAACTCTTGACCCACCACCTCTCACAATGGGAGACACAAGAACTTCCGAGCCCAGTAGAATCTAACCTTTTTCAGGACCTGACCCCTAGCCAAGAAATGGGAACAGCTGACTTCCTCATATCCTAGCATCCCACAGTCCAGCAAAGGACTAGCATCCAGGTGTGTACTAAGCTTGCTACCTACCATAGCTGTCCACCACTCCTCAATAACAAGACAATTATTTGATCTTTGTGCTAATCTGGATACTTTTTTGTGCCTTAGTTGACACACATGCACTACATGACTCATCTATCTACAGGGAAGTTGCCATGACCCTACAGCATCTTACAAGAAAAAATAAACACGCAAAATTCTAACCAGTAGCCCCTTTGCTGCCATCAGATCTGATTTTTTGATGGAGCTGTCACTCATACTGCCTGTCCCGCTGCTGGCCCAGGCAGTGCCCCAAGTCTTTCACCCATCGCCTCCTGCCAGCCCTCACCTGGATTAACCCCTGCCAGATGTTCTCTGTCCCTCTCATTTTCAGGATGGACCCCTAACACCCCGGGGCCCTGCGCTATCCCAGGAAGGACCAGCCCTCTTCTTGCCCCAGCATCTGGGGAGCGGAGGAAACAGCTGGGAGGCCCCGATCACGGCAGCGGAGGGGAGGGAGGGAGGATGGGCAAGACAAAGTCCCTCTCTGCGGGAGGAGGAACCGCGGCCCCGTCCCCGCGCGGCTCTTACCGGCTCGGTGCGCTGCCCGTGCC
>NC_031781.1:10341814-10394674 GCF_001522545.3 Parus major
CGCCGCTCCCGGAGCCCGCCGAGGGTGGAAGGGAAGGGAAGGGAAGGGGTGACAGTTTCCAGCGTGGGCAGCGTAAACAGGAGGCTGCAATTAAGAGCTGCGGAAAGACGTTTCCTCTGTTTGGGTTCGTCGGGATATTTTTTGTTGGCTTGGTTGGCGGGTTTTTTTTTTTTCCTCCTCATTTTGGCACTTGCAAGAGCTCGTGTTGCAAGCTTCCTGCTCGAGTGCCTGCCCTCCACCAGCGGCAGGGCAAAACTCCTGGTGACTTGTTCTTCTCCCCTCCCGTTCTGAATCAGCGTGTTAGAAATGTGATTACAGCATCCATCACATTTAAGCACATAAATCTCATTAAGCACTGGAGTAACCATACTCATGCAAGTCTCCTGAATCATGCAGCTCAAATTTCCAGAACAATTGAGGATTTTAAATCATACCTCAGTACCAGAGCAAACTTATATCCTGCTGAAGTCTCTCAGATGTCATGCTACGCTAAAGGGTTCTTACAGATAAAATGGTGCCTCTGGTTCAAAGTAGGGCACACCAAAAGGAGTTGAAGGTTTTTGTAAGTGGCAGTAACGAAACCCTGCAGCTGCTGCTGTGTTGAGGCTGCACCGTGACTGCTGAGCGTCACTCTGTAAGGGCAAGGCTTTAAATTTCAGCTCACTTGGTGTAATTTTACGTCCATACTTTGCAACTGATGCTTCCCTGAGAGTGGTCAGAAGACAGCGTCTTGGTGTGAGAAATAAGAGGGGAAGGAACACGGTTTTAAAAAGTAACAATGTTGCCAAGACAGTTTTAGACCCGTTAAGTGTATTCTCCTATCATTTTACCGCTGCGCTGCGAAGAAAAATATCTACAGAGCAAGCACAAAGTCTCCCGGGAACTTGACTGACAAGGGCATTTTGGTAATGCTTCCAGCTCAGGAATGTCACTGTTCTGCAAGGGATCTCACACCTGTGTCTGAGCAGCAGCCACAGGAGCTCCCAGCTCCCTGCCAGAGCTCACGGTGTGTGCAGAGGGCTTGTGTGCCATGACCTGATGTGGCAGATGCAGTCCCCAGAGCATCCCCAGTGGGTGTATATTTGAGTAGGCTGCCTTTCAGCAGCGGCACAAAGCTGCACTTTCTCAGAAGTGCAGCGACACTGTTTGGATAGATCCTGGCTTTGACGTAAGGGATCAGTGGCTGGACCTTGATTGCAAACAGAGCTCCGGTGACCCTTCAGATAGGATAGCTCAGCTGCTCCTTGCAGCCTGGGAAGTGCCTGTCAGCACAAAGCTGAGCATCCTCATGCTAAAATGTTTTATCTCCCCCCGAGTTACAATTCACGTGTGCTGCTTTCCAATGCTCTCTCACAGATGTGCAGGCAGCACCAGCAGTCACAAGGTGAGGACTTAATACATTCATTTCTGTTTTTCCCCACAGTGCTTTTGAAGGCTGTTTCCTTCAGCAGGGGAAAAAAGAACAAGATTTGTATTCCCTTTGTTGTTGTTTCACAACTGGACTTTCTTTCCAGCACTTATTCCCTCAGTCAAGAAGAGTGGAATTTTACAGCTTTCTTCAGTATTCTGTCTGAAGATGTGATTTCTTTTTTTTCCTTCACTGTTTTCCCCTATAAAATGTCATTTCTGGGGTGACTAGGGACTACTGGAGACACTTATCAAATATAAATCTTGCTTTATTACTTCAGTTAGCCCTGGTCACAGACTTAGTTGGACTGCTGGGCCAAGTAAGCTCCCATGTCACCAGCGGGGCTGTGTTAAGGCTGCTGGAGACTGCTGCATGGCTCATGAGGCTTCATTCCCCTCATGGGACACACCTCTGGATACCCCCTGCTGCAGCTCAGGGATGCATAAAGGAATATGCATTCTCCAGCCTTTCTCCTCTGTGAGACAGTGTTAGCTAGCATGGCTTAAAAGAATTATTTGGAGATATGTGCATGGACAGAAACAGGCAGTGCAAAACTGATACATGATCAATACTTTTTACATAAAGGTCTAAGGGTTTAGAGACAGAAAACAGTAGGAACTTCCTGGAGCCAGTAAAGGGAGAGAAGGAGAGATCTCTTTTATTTTCTTTCATGTAATATTTGAAGGAAAGTGAGCTTTATTGTCTGCTAGGCCAAGCCAAATAATTTCTAGGTAGTTGGGTTAATTTTGTTCTAATGTCCACCTCCTTCTCCTCATACAAAGTTCTGGGAAGCCCAGATGTTTTATGTGCACTAGTGGTACCAAGAAAAATTAAAAGTGCCATCTCCTACCTTCTTTTCTCCTCACCTCCCCTTGTTATAGGCACTCACCTCTCAGTTGCCATCGCATTTGGGACAGTTGTTAAGCCAGGCTACAATCACAGACTTTCCCTCAGGTTTCCTATATGGAAACAACCCAGCAGAGAAGAGCAAAACCTGGTGTTTGTAGTGGGACCCTTTTGTGCTGAGTTGCAGCACAGCAGCCCTTTGTCAAACTGTTCTTTAGAGGAATAAAACTAGCCTAAATCTCCACACTTCCCCAGCACTCTGATGAGAACCATCCCTGCTGGTTCTACCACCTATTGGAGTCCCAAGGGTGAGATTTACGTTGCTTTCTATTGCTTGAGGCCTTTCCACTCCCGATCTACCATTAGATGGCAGCAACTGAATGCGAATGAGGCTCTGCAGGTCCTGTTTATCCCGTGGCTTGTGCAGGGATTTCAAGCTTTTCGCTTCTAGGTCAATGGTTCAAATCTGGCCCAGGTCAGGAGGGGCCAGAGATCTTTATAATCCGGCAGCTGCTCAGCGTCCTGTGTGAGAGCACACGAGTGCCCTTCTCATCACTGGCACTAATTGGCACCAGTGCTTGACACGCCAACAAAGAGGCAGAAGATGCTCCAAAGAGACTGAATTCTCCTCCCTGAACTCCGTGTGATTGGACAAAGGGGAGCACTCATCCCTGTGCATAAGCCTGCCCTTGGTAACGATGCCAGAAGAATGTGCTGACCCCATTCCTCCTCTAAGCGAGTAACTGCCCAAAATTATCTCATTCCGGACAGGAGGGCGACAGTTGGGGTCTTGCAGCAGATAAAATTAATTTGTTATTAATTTGAGATATGATATTCGGATAGAGTAGTGATGGCGCAATGAAATCCTGTCAAACATGTTGTAATACCTATGTTATTTACAGCCTCTATAACTGTGGGGACAAACTCCATCCAGAACTGCCTTACAAGGTGACCTAATTTGGAAAAGAAAACAGATAGAGAATTTTCTCACATTAGAGGACACCTCGCTGTGACTTCTTCCCTTACAAATTTAAAGCCCTGTGAAGGACTGGAGCAACTGATACTCTCCAGAGAAACCCATGAGATAAGAACTGAGCCTAGCAAGCATGTGATTGTGATACAGTTCAAGCCCCTGTGTGTATCACTCAGCTTGTTCTATAAAGATTTGAGAAGCATGTCACTACGTAAATCCCTCTGGGCAGCTGGGCTCCCCTCCAACACACAGATTTCCCTTGCTGCTAATGAATCAGCCTCTTTTGCTAACTTACCTCCAAAGCTCGTTTACTTGGAAACCAAGGGAGCTTAGGGAACAGGGTTCTCTCCATGCATAACAATGACCTATTTTAGATACTTTTCCTCACGAGGTCACAGAGAAGGGGCAGCAAAAGAGTGCTTTTATCCAAAAGGCATTTGCTGGAATCAGTCCTAAACAATGCCAGCCATTTCCATTTTGAGACCTGACATTTCATGGTGCCAGTGCCACCACACAACAGAAAATGCTGGTGTGAGCCAGGGATGGGATCCAGCTGTCTCATTCCAAGGACACAAACCCTGGCCCTTGCATACATGGGTTTTATTCTCCAAACAGCCCCCTTCCCACAGAAACTGGTAACCCTGGATGGAAATGCTTCACTGCGCTCCCAGAGCATGGCAGATGAGGCCAAGGGCATGTTTCACACATCTGGGTATGTTTACATCCCTGGGCTCTCTGAAGTAGCATGAGCAATGCAGTAAGGAAAACACAGAGATGCATTAGGGAATCTGTCCTTCCTCACCAAGCTCTGAGCTGATTCCCATGCAGAATTAGCAGCACAGCTTACAGGACTGCAGGAAAGAGGCACCTGGTAGCCCCTCAGGAAAAGCTTGGAAACAGGAAATGTTTCATATGCCATCTTGCCTCTGAGATGTGTGCCCGAGCTTGGGATGAATTCAAGCACTTTGTGATTTTCCCACAGTTAGTGCCCTGAAGCAATATGGGAGGAACAAACTGATTATAATGTATTCATCCTGTAGTTTATTTAACCCAAACCTCACCAATCTGATTACGAGGCTCAGATGCCAGACTGGAACTCTGCTATTTTCAGCCCATCTATGGTTGATATCCTGCAAGGCAAGAGAGGACCAGTGTCCTGTGTGACTCAAAGCACACAACATGTCTTTAATTAGGTCCTGGTTGCACTGGAGCATTTCTGTTAGAAATTCTGTTAGAATGTCTTTATGAGGCTAAATTTGACCCGTTTCAGCTCTCAGCCCCTGAATGCAATTACAACTTTATGACTATATAAGCTCATTTCCAAGCTGCCTTTTCCTTTGTCATTCTCCTTGAGTCCCTCACATTAGGACAAGCAGTTTAGCTTCCACTCACTCATGTGGGTCTCCCCAGAACTTCCCTCTTAACTTTCCAAATAGTGTGCAAAACAACGGGGCCCACTATTGTCCAGTAGTGCTGAGTCTAGATAGAATCAAACTATCTGCATGGGCAGCAGACTTTGTTTGTCAAACCAGTGACCATTTTAGTCCTGCTAGACCTTGAAAGACTGGCACATATTTTCATGACCAAAGTGCTGGTTGTTTGCCTGTGCAGCAGGAGACTGTCACTGTGTTACAGTGTCACTTCAGCCCCTCAATAACAGATCTCTGCCTGTAACCCATCAGCCTAACTGGATTAATTTGAAAGGACCCGTTTTTCCTAAATGAATGTTCACTGGTGTTAATTACTCAGTTATTTTCACTCATGAGTCACCTCTGAGCTCTTCCATTATTTTGACTAATAACGCTGTCACAAGCAGTGACACACAGCACAGCCTTTTCTCCGTTCTCCTGGAACATACCTGTGCTTTGCTGCCCCTGCAGGGTACATTTCTCATCACCACCGACAGCTCAGGCTACTGAGTAAGAGAAGAAAAATAAAATCAGTGTTTTCACAGAATCACAGAATAGTTGGAGTTGGAAGGAATCATTAAGATCGTCTATTTCCAACCCCCTTGCCATGGGCAGAGTTTCTTTATAGTTAGTAATAGGTAGTTACTCAGTCTGCTTCATCTCCCAGGTTTACTCATGGCAGCACCAAACATGCTCTGTTCAGTTAATGCTATTTTCAGTATTAAAAAGGGGGTCATCTGACCCCTGAAAATTCAGTAAGATAGCACGATGAGTAATTATTCTTAGTCATCTCAGCATGTTTAATTTAGCATAACTGCACCTTTGCTAAGAAACAAGATGGCTGTATTTATGCCAAGCACTACAATTAGTTCCCTGTAGCTCACACAAGTGTATGAGGTAAAAGCTGTACTCAGTATTTCTGTTTCCCAGCTTGAAGTGATCACTTCAAGATACCTTGCAGAACCATTAAAGAATACTTACACTTGCAGTGCCCTGGTATAGGACAGCCTCATAATAGATTTTTTGGGTGCTTGAGTATGATGGAGGCGGCAGTAGGAAATCTTTCTGCTGCGATGTGGCAGCTCCAAATGTAGGTAACAAGAACATCATTTCTTCCATTCAGTTCTGTTTGGAACAGCTGCCTTAAAGTAAGGCAGTGATCCTTCTACTCAATTTTTTTTATAGTTCTTAAAATAAACTATCTTTCAAAACCACTCAGTTTTGCAGAAACTTGGATACTATTGAATATATTTGGAGCTGTGTCACTGCCCCCAAGGAAGATGTACAAAGCAACCTTTCCCTACAGATAAATGCCTCTTGCTTAAGAGGAATTAAATATAGACACTTATTCCTTAGGGTACAGCTGTACTGAAATGAATTTTATTAAGTGACTTTAAAATGATCATTTTGAAATGTCGTTCTGGTTTGTTATGATATTTCCTCAGGAAACAGTTTCATTCTTACCTTTTGCTGATCTGTATTATGAATTGTTGCCTTTGATTTCTTAGCTGTTTGCTGCTGCAAATAGCAACAAACTTTCCTCTCTGAAGCCTTTCCAGAAAAGCTGAAGCTTTCTTGAGAAAGGATCTGGGAAGTCCAAACAATATTGTTTAGCAAAACAAAATATGCACTGAAAGTGTCCCAAAGACCACCATAAGAAATGACCTCAAGCTTGGCAGTCTTAGCAGAAATCTCAGCGTGTAAAGAGGACTATGAAGTCTGAGTGTGGATGCATTCATTACCAAAAACAGGCTTTTAAAAAGCATAGTTATAGCCATAGGCTTTCAGGGGCACCTGAAAAGGAACTGTCTAACAAGGCAGGTGCGTTTTGTGTGCCCTGTCTCAAGACTTGCCAAATGAATATGTAAACTGCACGCAGTTATTATGCAAACGTATTTTAATCCCCAGACATCTCAATGAAAAACTCCCACAAGACAGCACTTAGACCTTTGGGAAGCCATGGGTGGCACCAGGGTCTGGGCACACACCTCTGGCAACACTGTGCTCTTTACTCAGCCAGCCCTTGGTCACCTGGGGGACCAGTGTGCTACCACTGCCAAGGGACAGGCACACACAAATGTCACAGATCACCTTCCAAGAGCAGAATCTGCTCCTGGGTTGGGTGGCGGGGAAGACATTTCAGCAGCATGAAAATAACAGAGTCATATTTCCTCCAAGGATCCTTGAGCAATTTATGAGCTTCCTCAAAAGATTTATTTGTTAAGTAGTATTCTGAAAAGTTGATAAATGTTACATGCATGTCCCGATGCTGCTGTTATTAGGCCCAAAAAGGCAGATTATGGACCCAGTCCCCTTCAAAGTGCAGATACTGAGGGGTTTTTCTCCCCATTAGTTACCGTGCACTTACATGGTGCTTGCCTGGCTGCAGGCCTGCAAACCTGCAAACTCTTGCTCAGGGTATCATTTATTTGTGCAAGTCCTAATCTAACAAACTCTCCTCACTGAAAACCAACAGCAACAACTTTTTCAGCACTTTCAGTTCTATTTCAGTCATGACTTTTCTCCTTTTTCTCCCACACACCAAGCAAAGCACCCAGTTTCTTTTCCCCATCAATGTGTTTTCCCCTGGCAGGAGAAAGGGATGTTGCTCATCCTTAGTCACTGCAGCCCAGTTCAGAGCACGTCACCCACAGGCAAAGAGAAATGAGGGGGAAAATTGTGTCCCTGCTGTGCAGCTGGGCTGCAGAGTGTCAGCCTGGGCACATATTTAGTAGGTTTGCAGCTGCCTGTTACTCAGCTCCACAACAGAGGCTGATCAGGCTCGCTGGGGCTGTGCCAGGCTCTCCTGAAAGAAAAAAAAAAAAAAAAAAGGAAAAGGTATTTATTTATAACTGGCTTGTGAGATGGAAAAGTGGTTTCTATATTTAATAGAAAGTGTTCCTGGCAGATTAACCCTGGTAGTATTAGGTTTGGGGACTTGTTTAGCTCTATTTGAGCATTAGCTACAATACTTATCATTTTCCAGGTCCAATCCTCCACAGAGTGGAGTCCCATAGCATAATTATTTACTGCTTAGAGAGGGGATAGTTTATTGTCAACCTGTCAGATGATCCAGACTTAGAATTGAACAGTGAAGAGGAAAGGAAGACAGTCATTTTCAAGGTTTTGCTGAGTTATTTCATATTTGAAAGAGAATTGGTGCTTTGTGCTGCAGCCATCAGTACCATATGAGCCCTGTTCTGTGATCCTGTAGTAAGATCAGTTCTGCCTTTTGAGGCAAAATTCAAGGGCATGTTCCCACCTAAACATCAAGTTTAGAAACATTGCATAAGATCTTCTTGGGGGATGCCCACTTCAAAGTAGGTTTGAGTACATATTTCTCAGTAGCTCCAAGCAGTGAGGCGATGCAGTAGCTGCAGTGCCCATGTGCAGAAAACAGCTGGCTGCAGGCAGAAAGTGCACTCACAGATGTTTCTGGAGCTGCCCTGCCAACACCTCACAGTCTCTGCAATCAGTCTCCTGCCACCACAGCACAAAGGCAAAAGGCACTGTGAGAGAAAGGCTGTCAAACATGGCTGCAAACTGAAGGAAAGAAGTTTCTTATGCAGATAATCTCTGAGTTCCAGCCTGGGTAGATTACACTCTTCAAATTTGCATCACCATTTCTTCTTCAAAGGTATGCAGTGCATGATCCCTCTACCCTGCTGTGAACTGCTGTGCCAGGCTGTGAAAAAAGCACTGCTGTAACATTCAGTCCCAGACATGGGTACATTCCAGGAGCAGGAGACACTATTTCTGTGCGTTTCCTTCTACTCTGCCCAGCTGAGCTTGTCTTGAAACTGACTTTCTATTTGTGAGAGACTTTGGGGATACTTGGCTAAAACATACACATAGATCTCCCTTTCCGACTTAGGCTGCATTGCTCTTGTGGTGCATCAAGGAAACTGAGGCACAAGGAGCTTTAATTAACTCACACAAAGCTATGGACATATCTGTAGAAGATTCCAAGTAGAAAAAAAGCTCTGTAACCTCTAGATTGTATCACTTTTCATTATTCTCTAACCTCTTGTTCTCCAGTCCCTTCTCCCTAATAATGAACATCTTTCCAGACTCAGATTCTAATCTGGAGTGTTCATATACCCCACCATGCAAAGAGATCCCATCCTGATAGGGCAAGCTCAGATACTCTGTCAAAGTAGTTTAGAATTCTGATTATGTACAAGTGTGTATATGTGTAACATTACAACACCAGAGACAAACATAATTCTAGGAAATCTTGTTTTTTTCCTTTAATTTGCAATCTGGACAAAGGGAAAAGGCAGCACACCTTTGCTTGTGTGTCACCACTCATTTGGTGCAGGGAAATTCTCAGTTCCTGAATGCAAGAAGTGCATGGCTGGAGAGAGGCCTGCCCATGGGTGTACAACCCACGTGCTGCATCCAAGTCTCATTCCAGCATGCTGAGAGTAGCCATCACATGCCTTGGCTTTTCAGGAGCCTGTACCTACAATATTACTCAATCCCCTACACCCCTGGCCATAGGGAGAACCATTGCTTGCCTGTATCAGCAGTGAGAGGTTTATGTTAAATGCAGAGCCCTTCTGGTTCAGGAACAATGAGCAGTCATAGCACATGATATGTGCTAAGTAGCTCTTCAGTCTGTTTACCAAAAGCTTTGATATGATTCTGAAGGATACTGGCAGTGCTGGGCACTTCAGAGGCAGCACAGCACAGCTGTTGAAAAAGCAGCTTTGGAGGAGGCAAAGCAAAACTCACATTTGCGTGTGCTGCTAGTTTGAGCAGCATTTTAAGTCTCCTGTAGTCTTCTCATGTATACTACCAGGATAATTGCAGTTAATAACTGAGCACAGTCTGTGTAAAGCTTTCTTAAACATTTGGGTGATAAAAGCTGCCGACAACATTTATGGATTTTCATTCCATTAGCAGTTAGCTTCTACCACAAATAGGACCCAAACCAGCTTTGATATCTTAAGACAAGATCTATTTATGTATCTGTGTGCTAAGCAAAAAAAACCCAGAGTCCTTGAAATGACAGACAAACAGGTTTCTCTGTGTGGAGAGCCAAGCTGCTGAGGGGAACCAATCTGCTGAGCACCATGTGTTTAATGTTCTCCTGTGCCTCAAGACACTGGTGAATGGGCACTGCCTGGAAGCCCTGACCTGGCAGCAAGGCTGTTTGAAGTAATGGGAGCCATACTAACTATGTGAGCCCTGAGCTTTCGATATTTGTGGGGAATGTGGAGCCTGTGGCAGCACTGTCAGCAGTATGTTACATCCCATGACCTGCTCTGCAAGAATAAGACTGAATTTTCGGTGATATTAAGACCAGGGTTAAATGTTCTGCAGTGTGTACTCCAGGATGAAGGTAATAATTTAATGAGCTTCTGAAGAATTTGCACCCTTCTAGAAAACTGCCTGGGAATGAACTTTAAAACAACTTCCTTCCCATCTATAAGGGACTATCATGCTAATTGAACAAATACCACGTCACAAGTAGCAGAGAGAGTCTTGTGTTCGGGTGCAAAAAGGATACTGCTGAAGCTCTACTTCCTTTTCAAATTGCTATATAATCAAATATACTTCATTAACTTGAACTGGAAGAGCCCTCAAAGTCACTTGCAGATTTTCCAGGCAAAGTAACTTAAAAAAAATGTTCCAACCTTCCACAAACAGAGCACTTCCTAAAACGTCTCCTTAATACTATAGACAGTCACTATCTTCTCACTGTCAGAATCTCATTATGTCTGCAGATAAACTGCAACCTCCCTCCTCCTCCCTTGTCTACTTAAACATCCTTTAGGATTAGTTTTTTTCTCCATTTTGTTGTTCATTAATACATTAGTTTAATTACCTATGTTGAAATGCTAACAAGCACCCAGAAAAACATGGTAAATTTGGCTTCAGCTTAGGAAAAGCTTTCAGACTGCAGAGATAATAAAGCATTAGTCCAGCATTCCCCCAATAATTGAGATCTTCACAGGCAAAAATATCTATACACAGGTAGCTGCAGCAGAGGATGGATGAGAAGGCTTTTAGAGTTGCCTTCCCACTCCACAGTTGGTTAATTAGCTATGATAAACATCAACTACCCAATTTCTGAAAGTAATGAAGCATAAGCAGCTAGAGCTACATCCTCTGGTATTTTATAAATTGTAGTTAAATGTGTCTCATTCTCAGATGCTCAATTGAGTTGCTCTGGTTTACTGAGCTACTGCACATCAGCTGAGCTACATAAATCTTTGCTCTTGGTAGATAAAGGGGAAAATGTAAGCTGTGAGCACTGTTAACCCAGATGAGTAATGCCTAAAGGCCCTGACTCTATATGTCAAAATTGAAAGAGTCTGGATCATACCCATTAAACATTAGGAAGGCTAGAAAGCCAGGCAGCAAATCCATCTTAAATCCATCAAATCCATCTTAAACACGTGTCTTCAGATGGGACCCAGTAAAAGTGCTCATTGTTCTCTGCTGGATACAGAAGGAATCTGCCTTAAACACTGACTTTTAAAGTAAACAGACAACATGAGTCTTGGAAGAAATCTTGGGCACTGAACAAAGCCTAGTAACACTGCCCACCTCCCTGCTTGTAGATGGATGTGCTGGTTTTGGTTAGACAAGGACAAGGAGGAAGGCTTTTTTCTCAGTGAACACAAGATCCAAGTGGCTTCAGGGTTCATGCCTGTGGACTGAGGTGGATTTCTTCTCATCTGGTTAACTACTCTTTTGGCAGAACTGCTTATCTCAGCCCTGCAGCTATGCAGGGAGGTTTGCATTCACAGGAACACTGTGAGAGCCTCTCAAGGGAAACCTGCCCAGCATTTTCCCACATTACAGCCTTAATCCTCAAAATTCACACTGCCTCAGCTCACTGCATCTTTTGCACATGGCAATGGATTCTGTGCAAGAAAACACTAAAATATGAGTGTTTAGCATTCCTTTCCTGATGTTGACACTGTGATCCTTTTAGAGAAAGGAAGTAAAGCCCATGATGAGATATACAGATATGGCTTGGTAGAGTATCCCAGAGTAAAATATAGATCACTTACTCTTCCTTGTCAGGCAGCTGTTTTTGCCAGTATCTGCCCAACATCCTTCCCTGTCCCAGGCAGCAGAAAGTTCACCTCTGTCTACTGACAATCCATCCTCTGCACAAGTAGTACAGACACTTTCATAACATGTTCATTATTCAGTGTGTTACTTCTCCTTTACCTGTGCCCAAAGAAATTAATCCTCAAGCTGAAAACTCATCAGAAGATTAAAGCCTTAGGGAATGAAGACCAAAGTTGGAAAGGGGCAGACTAGTGTGGTTCAGTGTTGCAGAGAGCAGGCTGGATGTCAGAGCCCCGCAGTGTGGGCACAGCCAGCGCTGTCACGTGGAGGCACACAGCAAGCATTGTCACAGGACAAAAACTAGAGTTTCTGTTCTGGCCCTTGTCCATGGAACTGAAAGCCAGAACTATGATAATGACAGCAAAAATATTCAGCAGTTCATCCTCACAGGGTGTGGTGGATGGTTCAGTCAATGCCTAGCTAATCAATGGCACAATATGAAGCATACCATCAATTATTCATACAACATCTTTGCAAGCTACATATGAAAATATCCTGTGGGCTTGATAGGTATATTTAGATTTCTTTTTCTTTAGAGTTTCCCCTATTTCTAGATTTCCCAACCATAGCAGCAGCAGCAGTAATTTTTTTTAAAGGGTGTTGTTATGATCTAGAGGCCAGCTGGAGGGGAGGTGTGAATGGATACTCCTAAAGTGACCACTTTTTACTTTGCACGTGGTTTTCTAAGCAGTTCCTGTGTGTCTTTTTACCCTCCTGCTGAGGGATTTGGCTGGAAACATCCTCATCAGCTGCACTGCCTCCTTGATTGTTGGAGGCATTTCCTTGGTGACCAGAATGTGGCACAGAGGAGTAATTGAACGTGAACTCTTTAAAGGGCTGGCACAATCCCAGTAAATGAGCGATCAGAAAAGCCACTCTGCTGAGCAGCCTGAGAGGAAGGAGCATTTTGCAAAGCAACCAGACTGGGAACAGAGGCTCAGGGTTTTTAAGACGGAAACTTCTTGTCCGGAGGATCAAAGTAGGTGCATAAACAAATGCAGAATGAGTGTCTCGGAGTGCATGAGATGCCTGGAGAAGATGCTTCCTTTCCTTCTTGGCTCAGGAAAGGGAAATTTTCTAGAACCACATCACACTACTTATATTAAGGAGCTGATCTTGCTATGTGCTCAAGAGCTTTGGCTTTCACACTCATCAGTGACTGGTGATCACCCAGTATTTTACAGGAACATGTCCCATGGCAGGGCCAGGCTCTCAAGTGTTTGATGTCCAGTCCTTTCTTTGCTCTTAAACATGACATATATCTGTTTAAAAAAGGATCAAGTTCCCTTCAAGGCACAACACCCTTAGGATTTTTCTCAGTGCAGAGCTGTGCTATGTGTTTACTCTTCAGTGTACTCCTGTGGATCACATACACACCATGGACTGGAAAAACTTCACAATATTCCTTGTACTGTCTTCAGCTCAAGACCAAAAAGTTCTTCTATTTATATCAGAGCCCAATTTAGATAATTTGAAATAATCTCCTGAATCTCAGCAAAATCTGGCTTAATTGATCTCATTACCTTCCTTTCCATAGGCAGTTTGCATTGATTTCTTGAGCTACAGTCAATCCACAGCAATCTCATTCCTGAAACTCTGCAGATTTTGCTTTGAAATTCTCCTTCTGAAAGGGTGCAGTGTTAAATGATCAGGTTATTGTTGTCCCCTCAGCACTTTGGCTGCTGGCAGGGGGATGTCATAGCTTCATGGCAATTACTACAATCAGGGAGATTTTCCAGCACTTTAAATTGTGACCCTTCTTCTAAAATATATCTTCATTGCTCCCATATAAATAGAGGACTTGCTCCAGGAATTTTTTGGATATGATTGTTTGGCCTATGTCATGGAGATCAAAGGAACTGGTCATAATGGTCCCTTGTGGCCCTAACATCTATAAATACAGAAATTATTTCATTTAGTCCTGTCATCTGGTCTCCATTGTGGTACTAGCTCTTTTCATAACAAAACAAGGGGTCCATCATGTCTTGGAGAATGGAAGGAACAGGAAATTCCAGCAGGAACACCATGAAATAGTGAAGAGGCTGTCACAGGTCTGATTTCAAGTGCACCTCATTATCCAAAGGCAACTGGTGATTTTTTCCAGTAGTTTTTTTCCAGAATGAAGTGGATTTATTGAGCTTCAGTATCAGTTTATAGTTAATGTAGCTTCCTGAGGAGCTGAGGCCTTGCAGCACTGTGGGGCTGTTTGGTGTGACTGACAGACCCAGAGCAAGTCTGCTGTACCCAGGGAGGCCTGCACCTCAGGTGTTTAAGTGTATTCATTTTGCATGGGCTGGTTTTTGGTAGCAGGGGGCCACAGAGGTGGCTTCTGTGAGAAGTTTCCCACCATGTCTGGCAGAGCCAATCTCTGATGGTTCTGAAGATGGACATGCTGCTGGCCAAAACTGGGCCAATTAGAGATGGTGGTAACGCCTCTGTGATGACATATTTAAGAAGAAAACAAAGTCACATGCAGTGTTAATTCCAGCTAGAGAGGAGGAGGAGGTGAGAACATGTGAGGGAAACAACATGGAGACACCAAGGTCAGTGGAGAAGGAGGGAGAGGAGATGCTCCAGGTGCTGGAGCCGAGGTTCTTCTGCAAACCATGGTGAAGCAGCTGTGCCCCTGCAGCCCCTGGGGATCCATGGGGGATACAGAGATCCATGTACAGCCCATGGGGATCCATTGGGGATACAGAGATCCATGTACAGCCCATGGGGATCCATGGGGGATGCAGAGATCCATGTACAGCCCATGGGGATCCATGCAGAGATCCACAGGGGATGCAGAGATCCACCAGCAGCCCCAGAGGAGGTGCCCATGCCGGAGCAGGTGGATGCCTGGAGGAAGCTGTGATCCAGTGGGAGACCCAGTGGAGAGAGGGGGCTCTGCTTCCAGGCTGGAGCAGCCTGTCCTTGGAGGGCTGCACCCCATGGAAGAGTGACCCCCAGCACAGCAGTTTTGGAGGACTGTGTGCCCATGGGGGGAATCATGTTGCAGCAGGTGCTGTACGGCTGCTGTTCGTGACAGTGGACCCACACCAGAGAGTCCCAAGGAACAGAAGCTCACAGGCACTCAGCTTCACTGGATACTGAAGCTCTGTGGGGCTCCTTACACTTGAATGTGTGAAATTTATCATGGATATATGCACATATATTGAGTCTTTCCCTCTAGCACCAATCAGCAAAATTCTCCCTAGCATTGTATCTGGAAGCCCTTCGAGCAGGGTAATTTAAGAAACCAAAGTCATTCCTTGGGAGTGATTAATCCAGTCACTGCTCCTCATGGAAACTATGTCTTCCCTCGTATTTTCTCATGGGCATGAAAATCTAGATTTGAAGCTGGAGTCATACACAGATGTTTTTAAACACAGAAAGTCATGCTGATCATCCCCACACCAGGAAAACCACCTGCCTGGGGAGCTCATTTAATCCTGGAAGCTTCCTGGAGGGCTCCAAAACGTTTTCAAATGTTGTGAAATGAAAAACCAAATTAAAATCCTGAATTCTTAGTGCTTAGGTTACAACACAACTCCAGCCCCACTCTAGGAAAGTAATGCTTTGCCTGCTCTACAGAGATATTTCAGAGATCTTTCTTTGGAGGTTCAGACACTAAGAAGCATGAAATAAGACACTTGGAAGTGGCAATTCAATTCCATCTTCATCAGTAACAGGGAATTAACTGCTAATGGCTAATAGCTGACTGTAATTACATATTAAGTATAGTAATGAATGAAGATGAGAAACATGAGAGCCTTCATATGCAAAATTACCCAAATTACACAGTCCTTTCTGTTTTCCAAATAGTCAGCAACCTCATGAAAAGGGCTTGTAATAAAAGGGATTTCTGCATTTTATTGTTTCTACAGATATCTCAGGAAAAGCAGCATGGTTTCCCCAGAAGTCCAGGGCTGCATCTGAAGCCTAATTTACCTTCTTGCAGCTGAATCAGCAGCCTGGGCCAATAGCTGGGACAACATGTCATATCAAATAGTAATAAACCCAAAGTCTGATGGTAAAGTTGATTGACAAAGAAGAAATTTCTTGTTCTATGGATATTGCCAGAGTAAAAGCATCTCTCAGAAGAGAGATTCTCCTTCTGATAGTTCCAGAGAACTTCATGTGCCACTGAGAATAACCAGCCTGTTCATTTCCTGATCTCTTCACCACCTCTTCTCAAAGGCTGTTCTGGCAGGATGGCAGCTTTCTGCAGATGTGGGAGCACAGGCTGGGTATGCCCCTTTGCTGGAGAGGTTCAGAGACCTGACACCGGCAAAGAGGTCTGTGAGTACCACTAAAGGTCACTGTGCAGTTGGGAATCTTCTCTGCAGGGACAGCAATAAGCTCTTGGCAGCTCTCTCAGACTCCAGGGGATTTTGGGAACCAGTTTGAGTGGTGCCACCAAAAAAGGGAAGCACAGGATGTGGAGAGAAAGACAAGAATAAAGCCTGTCGCCGTGTCCCGTAAGTAGCTGCAACTTGATGACTCTCATTAGTGCCACTGAAAGGAAAAGCAAGCCCCTGTGAACTCACACAAGTTTCTTCTTGTTAACATGATTTTCACGTACCACAAGCTCCCTGGCTCACTTCAGGGGCTGGCTCATATCATTCCTCACAGACTTGCTTGAGCCTGTATCAGACATACTCCCTCTTTCCATCCTCCTTTCACACCCACTTCTCCCTTTGCTTTCCTGCCACCTCTCTGCCACCCTTTTTTGCAGCACCATCTGTCCAGAATGGATTTATCTCTTTTTCCTTAAACCAAGCTCTTCCTGAGAAGCACGTACACAATTTGAGCGAGTCCAAAATCAAAAACCAGGCTAACGCTAAAAGAAAACACATCTTTCTGACTGCCCCTCATTCAGAGTTCCCACCTGGCAAACATTTTCAACTCATTGTTAGAGGATTGTTGCCTGCTGGATATGCACTTCACTCCACAAGCCAGTTCTTCCCCAGGTGTCTTTCACGTGGGGTCTTCCATGCCAAGTGACAAACCGCCACCTTCGTGTGAGATAGTGGCAGCAGCTCAGAGAGAACAAGCTTGGAAGCAGCAGGTTGGAAGGAAAAGAGCAGGAAAAGCTTTGAGATTGAAGGGGACTTGTTTGAATCCCTTCCATCAAACTCCAAATGCCTTCAGTGATGAAGGGGGAAAAGAAAAACCAGAAAAGTTAAATACCCTTCATGCCAGGACTACAGCCAGTGAAAGTCAGCACTGCTCCACTGCCATGTGGGTGACTTCAAACACAGACCCTCCCTCACCCCTTCCATGGGGAAAGTCATACAAAGTGCACATCCACAGACACACAGGACACTCTATCCTAAAGGCAGAGCAAAAGAGATCCCAGCTGAAATAAATCAATGTATGGCTCCAGTGGTGCAGCATTGAACTGTTGAATTTGAACCAACTTTAAACTTGCATTAAGTATATGTTATATAAAGTAAATCTCAGAAAAGGGATTCTCAGATACCAAAATCAAGCCAAGTTACAGCCAGCTTCTCAATTCCCTCATCATCCTTTCTTAGGCAGCTTTACAATTAGTGTCAATGAAAGTTTTGCCTGAGTAGTGACACAGTAAAAATAGACTCAGAATTATCAGGATTTGACCCAGAGCCTTTAATACACAGAAATAGACAGACCCACACCCCAACACACACGGAGAGGGCAAACCGCAGGAGTGATAATGAGCTTTGATTTTTCATCAGCCACAGAAATATCAGCTATGCCGCCAGTACATTCCACAATAGGGCAATATTTATATTTGATCCCTGCAGTGGTTTCACACTGCACGTTACATAAGCCAGTCATTCCCCATACAGTAATGGAAACAGAAAGCATTTGCCATGGTTTATTTTTTGCATCAGGCATTCTTTGCCAGGTACTCATGGGAAGCAAGATGGCAGGGGAATGGCACTAAATTTCCCCTGTGCTGACTCCAGGGAGGCCGTGAACAAGCAGTGCAGGAGTTTCATTCTTTTTTTGGAACTCTTGCAGGAGCTTCTGGCTCGTCTTGCCCCCTTTGCATACCTAGAAGGTGTCATGTGCTACGAGAGTGTATTTGCTGACAGAACAAATTTGGCCCCAGTGCCCAGAAAAGGCTGTTCTCTGCAGGGAGTGCCCCTCCTCCTACCTGTGTGAAAGGGGCTCAAACAAACCTCGGGGTGAGATCACCCTTCCCACAAGTGCCATTATCTTCCTGTGATCTCTGCTAGAAAAGCACCGTAGATAATGAGCTCAAAGATAGGTTGAACCCTTCACTGAGCCCTAGTCTGTGGGATAAATTTCTAGGCAGAGTGAAATGAAAATTCAATATTATTGAAAGGGACTGACCATTTAATATTGACACCAGCATTAACTACACAAAATAGCTACTTAGTAACCTTTTGTGAGTCCATCCACCACCATTCTCAGGTTATATAAACATATGACTCTGAAAGGAAACTTGGATCCAGAGTGAAGACACCACAACTTGACTTCAGCTCTGGGTTTAGGTGGAACCCACTACACATGTGGGATCATCCAGCAACATTGCTTGTTCTCTAATTTTTTTTGAATCTGTGCTTCAGGGTAAGATTTGGACAGATTATTTCCTGCTGTTAGACATTCTTAGAGGGTGAAAGCTGAACTCTCAAGAACTTCACAGAGCTGTAGTATTGTTCTTTGAGTCTTTTGGAAACAGGCTGGAAGAAAAGAATCTGCCTAAGCCATGTCTCCCACACTAAAGTAAGATCACTCAAGCCTGGAATAAAAAGCACTCTCCTTATTTCTGAACAAGCCACTCTGTGCACCAGGTACAGAATATCCTGAGCCCCAATGGCAGCCCCTGAGGAGCTGGGAGCGTTTTGCCTTTGAAAGGCTAGGCCCTAAGCTTGTGCTTACACAGAACAACATCTTTCCCTGTGTAATCTCAGCCCACCCTTGCACAGTGCTCAGAGCCTTGCAGAGGGCTGGGCAGACAGGGGACATGGCGCTCCACAATGTGCAAACCGTGCCCAATGCTGCCCAGGCAGACTGCTAACATCTGACTGCAACCACAAGGTCAGGGAAAGAACTGCGGTGGGAGAGCTGGGAACATGCCCCAGTGAGCTAGAAGGGCTTGGGAGCAGCTTGAAGGTTTTATTGGCAGGGATCAGAAGATAGCAATGCACTTAAAATCTGCCTTTTCTCTGTAACCTGTGTAAGCTCTTTTTTGTGGTGCCTAATTGCTTACAAACTGTGAAGGGACACAAGGGCTGGCATTTTATCATGTCTTTTGCTTCCAGCAAACAGGCTCGATTATTTTTTGCATCCTTGCTGGAAAGAACAGAGCAGACTGTACTCCAGGACTTTGTTACCTCAGGACATATGATCACCATTCGTATGTGTCACACTCAGACTTACGCCAGCCTGTTAGCAGAGCTGGAATAGTAAAGGCAGTGAGAGACAAGTTGCATTTCCACAACCCTCCAGCTGTCAAGAGGAGCAGAGACTGACAGAAATAAGCTGCATAGAGGAGACAGGCCAAACCAGAAATAATCCATCATGTGCCACAGTTCCCAGATTCCTCAGGATCCTTTCCGAGGAATCTGATGTCAGGCGTTGGGCATGTCAGCACGACTTGCACTTTGGTGATTTTCCATCTGTAGCTGCTGTTCCTGATATTGTATGAAGGGTTAACACTGACATGGAACACTTTAGCAACAGCTGGAGGAGCAGTGGCCAGCTCTTCTTTGCCTACTGACAGTCTTGCACAGCCAGCACCCACAAGGCACGTTGTGCAAGGCTGGGAATATCTCAGAGAAAGAAGGACAGCAGCTCCACTGGGGGCTCACTGCAGTCCTGTGTGCTGTCACAGGTTGAACATGCTGTGGATAGCACGCTTAGCCCCCTTCTGGCTGACTTCCAGAGACAGCTGAAGTCACAGAGAAGCCCTCAGAGCCCCACAGACCTCACTGGTGGGTATGGGACACAGTCAGTGTGCGAGGAGCTGAACTTATGAGGCAGCTGTGGCTCCAGAGCCACACAAGCATCTTGAGAAAGATCGAGGCATTAATGAGGGGAGTCAAGTACAGCCAGAGAGAGGCAGATTTGTAGTTCTTTGTCCAAATGGAATATCTGGGCTATTTTTGTTTGACCAGCAAAACAGACCTGAGAAAGCAAGAGCAGAAGAGAACAAGGATGTTACAAAAACCCCTCCCATCTTTCCCTGTTACAACTTTCTAAAGAGTCATTTAAGATGGGGCACCCACTATCCTAGAAGATCCCTTTGTTAAAAATTCTTGGAAGCTACAGAAGTCCACACAGGTTCCTTCAGCAATAGACAACACAAACATTTCTTTTCTACCCCAAACCTGGCCATCAGTCTTGTTCTGCTCATTCCCTCTAAGGCAGATGCCAGATTCCTACAGATCTTGCATGGGACCAAACTCTGCTGCCAGCCAGTTCTGGCCAGCCATAGAAAGGGAGCAGGAATCCAGAGCATGGCCCTGCCCTGGACACACTAGTCAGCAAAACAATCCCACAGAAACTGAAGTTTGGATCACTCTAACTGCTCACATGCGCATTTCACCATCACTCCTCCACTTGCTCTTCATCTCCATTCCTATCTATTCACAGTCATGTTAGGCATTTCAACAAGTATGAGGAGAAAAGGATCTGTGAAAAGAAGACAGTTGAAAAAGAGGTAAATTGGTATAATTATGTTTATTTTGGAAAGCAGAATACCCTCAGGAAGTAAGAGTACTCATGACTGTGCAGTTTCATCTCATTAATCCTTGTGGGGCTACCGCACTACAAGCATTAGAAAATACGGAAAGAAGCAACTCATGTTCAGAAGTAAAACACTCAAAGTCATCTGGATAGACACTGAACAATGCACTGAAGAAATTAAAAGGCATTCAAGAAATGCCAACCAGCAGAAAGAAGAAACACAGTCACATTTCTCAGCCTCATGTCCCAGCAGCTGAACTTTCTGTCCCCTTCTGTCATTTAATCCCAGCTTTTCCCAAGTCATCAGAGGGCTTCAAAGGAAACTGCTCACCAGAGTGCCCTGCACAGCCCTTCTGTCTCAAATTTAACACCTCTTGAGCTACTGGCTTTCATACCATTAAAAGGGCCTTATGGGTATATTTTAGGCACTAAGTGATCATTTGCAGCATTTACTGCAACAAGCTCACTGCTTCCTCTCTGGCCTTTATAGGGGGAAGTTTGTTTTTTATTTTAAAATCTTGCTGTTCTGGTTTTAAATGGCTTTTCTTCCCTTCTCACTCCCTCAATGATGTTTTGTATTCTTCCACGAAGTCACGCTGCCTTGTATGCCTCTCTCCTCAATCTGTTGTTGCAACTGAGTGGTTGCAATCTAGCCAACTAGACTGAATGGACAGATTCCTGCACAGGGCTCTCCTCAAGGTGTTCTCAGCCCTCTCCCTACCCAAGTGCACTCCCTGTTCACACAAAGAGAATTAGGTCATCTGGTTGCAAGTGTACACAACAAATGCTGCAGCAACAGATGTTATAGAGCTGAGGGCTGTTCAGTGACGCAGTTTACCATGACCCAGTTTTCAGTCATCATCTATACCACTGGTGTTCCAAAACGTAGGAGCTTGTCTTAAAAAAAAAATAAAATCACATTCAATCCATAGACAGCTCTGTGGAAGCTTCTGTGGCTGAAGTGCTCATAACAGCTGAACAAAACAGAAAAAAAAAAAAGGCATTTGTGCAAAACAAGATGCAGAGCTGCAGCTGCCGGTGTTGTCCAAGCCATGATGTTAATGTTTGCCACGTGAGGGTTGGGCAGAGCTGCAGCACACGCTGCACTGCAGCAAAAATCCACACTTAACTCAAGACTGGGGTAGCCAAGTATGGCAATGGGGATCATCTAGGGCTCAGTTCTACCACTGTGTGCTGGTTTTGGCTGGGATAGGGTTAGTTTTCCTCACAGTAGCTGGTACGGGCCCATATTTTGGATTTGTGCTGAAAACTGTGTGGATAATAGAGGGATGTTTTCATTAATGCTGAGCAGCATTTGCACACAAGTCCTTTTCTGTCTCCCACCCCACTAGCAAGGCAGCTGGGGGTACAAGCTGACCCCAGCTGACCCAAGGGATATCCATGTGGCATCGTGCTCAACTCACAAAACTCAAGGAAGAAAAAGGAACAGGGGACATTGGGAGTGATGGCTCTTGTCTTCCCTGGTGACCATCACACACACAGGATGGAGCCCTGCTTTCCTGGGCATGGCAGAACATCTGCCTGCCCATGGAAGGGGTGGATGAATGCCTTGTTTTGCTTTGTTTGTGTGCACAACTTTTGGGTTACTTACTAAATCACCTTTATCTCAGTTCATGGGTTTTCTCACTTTTCCAATTCTCTCCCCCATCCCACTCCCCCATCCTTGCTCTATTGCACTGCTGTGAGATGCCAGAGCTGGACAGTTCAGCCCTCCATATCATCAGCTCTTTATTATCTCACGTACTATCAGCCAGCAGAGATGGCCATAGAAACATAATCTTTTCGTAAAAATAAAGAATATCAAGCTGTCATATCTAGAGGAGATTTTGGAAACAGTCCCTTCACTTATTAATCAGGAAACAACACCCTCTGAAGTCAACAGCACAACCTATTGCTACTAATTCCCAGCTCAGGCAAAGGAGCTGAGTTTCATATTTCTAATCAACTTCACCACCAATGTTTGATTTTTCAGTGACTCACTTGGACCCAGCAGGGAATCCCAGAGGAGAAATCAAGAATGGAGATCCCATAGCATCAGCATCCTTTTTTTTTTTCAAGTAACTTCATCTAACTTGCTTCCATCCAAGCCTTTCCCCCTTTCAACAAAACTTTTCACCAGTCCAATTCTAGCTCCAAAGCCTTTCTCTTTCTCCTATGGGGCCCTCGTGAAAGTCTTGGACTCACCAGCACTGGGAATTAGACTGTACATGGCTGTCCTAGCACAGAACAGAGAGAACATGATGTAATTTCCATTTTTCTCCCATTTGTGCTCTTTCAAAGCCCCAAACTACTTATGGTTTCCACGCCACGTATTCTTCTGTCCGTTGCCATGGTGCAGCCACTGGTTTGTCATTAATATTGTGGGTAACTTCAGATCCTTGACCTCAGGGCTTTCAGAGCTTTTCATGGTGTATTTTCCTCTTGATTGAATTGCTCTGCATTCCCAAGCACAGCTAAAACAAAAATAAAACACTGCTGCTTTTGAATGGTGAAAATTCATTTCACAAAGACGGGCTAGCAAAGGCTGGAAACCCATTGAAGAACAGCAGATTAAAAGGAAAACAGCCATTCTCTGCAGACATAGCAACTGTGGCACAGATTTAAATTTACCTACAGCATCTGAGTCCAGCGATGGTCCCCAGGGCCTAGGCATGAACTCAATATCTGGCACAGTTCTGATCCTAATAATATGCCACCCCACTGGAGAGGATCTCAAATCATTCCATAAATTCTCATCCATGAAGTTTCACAACTGTTTGAAGAGTTACTTGTTCCCAGATCACAAACTGAAAGTCTGAGGTATAGAGACAGCTGAATGAAGGAGAAGCTCCTGGCTCCCCGTGCATTTGCCCTGCCTTGATCCGTGTTCTTTAGGGCAATTTGCACACCCAGGGATGCCTCACTCCCCCTGCAGGCCTGTGCAAATGATTTCGTGCCTGTGAATTTTGCCCAGCTGGATTACTATTTAGTCAGCAATTAGTAAGTCAAGTGCTGTCTGTCATTCTCTATATTCAAGACTTCACTGGGTTTACTGAGAGCAAAATTTCATGTCAAGTATTCTTTCATGCTTGTGATTTCACTTCTGAAAGCAGTCCTTTGCTAAAGTCTCTGAGAAATCAGAAAGTTTACAGACACCAGACTAAGTCTGTGGTATCCCTGAATAACAGAAGTATGACAACTTCTTTCTTTTCAAGCTTTAAGAAAATAGCCATTTTCATTACCATGAAAAATGTATTAATTGTCATATGAACAGGAAATTGCTAAAGAAAAACTATTCTTCAAGTGAAGAGATTTTAAAAACTGCACATAGATGCAGTTTTAAAGATGGTGCTTTCACACAAGCTCTTTCTGTTAAATGGGATCCCAGAAACATGGATTTGCATTTAAAAGGCCTAAGCCTCACATTTCTGAAGGTCCAACCCTCCTGCCCAGCCTGGCAGTAGTTTTTTTGGTGAGGGGCCCTTCAGGATATAAAACCCCAAGGGAACAGCAACATTAGCATTCTCCTTTTTTTCCTGGGGGTATTATTTGTTTAAAGGGAAAAATTCATCTATTACCTGCTTGAGGAAACTGCTTCAGAGGATGCAAAAATCCCATCTGAGTCTACAGGCAGTGCAATACTGCATGTACCAGCCAGGCAGTTTTGTGCACTTAAAAATGCTTAATAACAGCACTGGGAATGACACCAAGCACTTGATCATATCAGAACCCATAAAAACACCTGTCAGAAGAAATAAAGAGCAGCAAATGCCTGAGGGGTTTCCTGGAAATGCTGAGGGAGTGAAAAACAAGCCAAGAAGGACAAATAACACAAAGTTATATCAGTTCTCCTCAGATTTGAGGTGTGGTTGAACTCATGTTGCCACTGAAGCAATTTTAGAACCACTCTGACTTCAGAAGTGTCTCCCCTAGCCCCCTTCCTGGGCAGGACAGGTCTGTCCCAGACAGAGCAAAGCCATATCACAAGTGCTTAGGGACAAAACCCTCCCCTGCCACCAACACATCCCTCTTGCCAGAGGCTGGGAGTAAAGCCAATCCCACAGCTTCTTCCCAGCAGAATAAGGACTCCCTTTAGGATTTGCTCAGTCAAGAGGACATTCCAGCTGGCTCCAGTCCCTCAGCAGGCTGCACTCCTGTGTATCCATCCTGCCAGGACAGCTACAGCAGGGCTACTCTCGCTCTTGCAGTGAGGGTGAGTTGGCTGTGAGGTTCCTCAGGCAGCCCATTTGAAAGCCTTTCATTGGGAAGGCCAGGCACATTCCACTTTAAACAAAAACTGCCTGACAAACAGTCTTGTTCCTCAGATCTCTGGCTGGAATAAAGGGGGGGAAAAAAAAAAAAGGAAAAAGAAAAAATAGAAAGAGGAAAGGGAAAAAAAGGCCGTGAAATCCCAGATCTCCTCAGGGAAAAGTGTCTCTGTGTGCATCAGTGTGTCTGAACCTGACATTTGTTCTTATAAAAGCAATTTTAAAGAAATATTTCGTAAAAAATCTTATGTTGAGGATTTATAGACACATGGTAGAAACGCTGAGAAATGCCAGATGTCCCTTCCTGGGTTAAATCCTGTGAGATGCTGAACATTGTCATCTCCTTCTGAATAAGCCAATTTAAAGCCCTGGATCATAATTTAGTTTTCCTCATATTATCAGCCCCATGCTCACAATCAAGATACTCGCTTTGGATTCAGGTACCAGCCTACTGCTTCCCATTGTCAGAAGTGTTGGATTTTTTGTTTGTTTGTGGGGATTTTTTAATACATTTATAACAAAATAATACTGTAAGTGTAACCTATATATCTATATGTCTATATATTCCAAAAAGCCACATTTGCTCCACAGAGTGAACCATGCAGGATTGGCCTAATAAATTCTGCTATGAATTAGATTAACAACATCTTACTACACCTAGGAAGAGAAAAATGCAGGCTACCTGCTGAAATAGATCTGCCTGGCCTTTCTCAGGCCCAAATCCATCCATCCATCCATCCATCCATCCATCCATCCATCCATCCATCCATCCATCCATCCATCCATCCATCCCAGAGCAGAACCAGTCCTACCATGAAGCACATAGAAGCATAAGAAAATAATTTCCATACTGTATGCTTTGGCACCTTCTCTGCTCAGGAGGGGTCAGAATTCAGCGTGGACATAGAACTGCACCTCCTTATCAGAGAGAAAAGAGATTAAAGAGCCTCAAAAAATAATTTTTCAGTTGAATGCATTTCATTAAACAAGATTTTTCCCACATGGTGAACAGGATGCTGGAATGGAAATAACTCAACCCATTTTATAAATTGGCATGAATCAAGGTAAACAGCAGGCGTTAAACAGGCTCCAGTCATGCTGTTTGTGTGCTTCACTTACTCTTTGATGATATAATTTCATCACTGTTGATTAACTAATTTTGTTAGCATCTAGAGTAGTCATCTGTGACAGCTGCAGCCGGCCTGAGGCTGCCCAGATAAATTTGGCCATAACTGACCAGTCCCCAGGTGAGCAGTGGTGGGATGGATTTGAATGCAAACAGGGAACCCCAACCAATCCCATTCAGCCCTGAATTCAGACACACCATGGGCCAGGGAGCTGGGCAGGGCTGAGACCCCGGCCAGTCAGGTGTGTGAGTGTGGGAAATTTGGAGCCCCTATCAAAAGGGACACCCAACAATGAACTCCAGCTGTTGTCTCATGAAGTCAGTGTGCTCAGTCCTGTGCCTGTCTACAAACTGAGACCCCAACAGAACAGTCATCTATCAGGGCCCTGAGGTCTCCAATTATTTCTTTGCCAGAGTTATGACCTACTTATACATCATCCAATTACCTCACAGTGACAATAAAAATCATACCTTATAGTCAAACTGCAAGAGTGAAAGTCAGGAAATAGAAATTTTGCCCCAGCTCTGTTATTCGCTTGCTGTTTGTGGCCAGCTCAGGTCACAGTTTCTTTATATCCACTCAACTGGGAAGTCCTGTTTCAGACAATCAAGATCTCTATCTGACATCAAGAGAAAATATGGATACTCAGCAATTCAATCCCTCAGTGCCTCCAAGTGAGCTTCCAAAAGCAGTAGAGAGTACAACAGCTCAAATCTGTAATGATTATTTAGCCTTTTAATCAGATATAACAAGCCTCAGCTTGATTCCTGCCTAATGTTCCCCCCCAAAAGATGCCTGGAACAGCTGCAGTGCAGATCCCTCTCTCCTGATGCAGCATCCCATGCATTGAATGCACTGTAGCAGCCACTCAGCTTCATTTCGTACATGGAGACAAAACAAGGGGTCATATCTTTGCTTGGAGTTGGGCCACTTAACAGCCCCGAGGCCAAAGGAGCTGCAAAACAAAAAAACAAACATCCCCAGGTGCATCAGTAGGGTGAGGAAACCCATCCTGTGTGCTGCCTTGTGGAACAGGGGGAAAAGAGCTCTGCAAAACAGGGATGGTGTGTGTGTCTACATCACACATCTGTGACAGATCTGAGGAGTGCAAACAGATTTTACTTCCTTTATGGAAAAAGTGCTGCACAACTCTCCATTCTAGTTCTGTTCTCTCATGTAGCACAGCAAGTTTTTAGCGCTTGTTTTCAGTCCTGTAGCCTGGTTAAAAGGGAACACTGTTCCACTAAAGACGGAATGTGCTCTGGGCAGCTGAGCTAAAAGCAGAGCTTCGTGCTGAAGCTGGAACAAGGTGAATCCTTTACACCATGGCACCTACTCATGGCATAATGTGCAAGCATGAAAAATGAAACCAGCTGAGCTCTGCACAAAGCTTTTGTGTGTGTCTGTGTCTGATGTGCTCTGTGAATCTTTTGTCACAGCTCGAAGTGCTGTCCCCAGAGAGGGGCAATTTTTTCCTTTCCCTCAACGGTGTTTTATGGTTTTATTCTAATTTTACAACCAGTCTGTGACAGCTGGTCACACAGTGTGTCTGGGTTGAATAAAGCCCAGGGACCCTTTGCCAAACTTCTACGCAATGTGCTGAGCTTAATGAAATGTGTCAGCTCCTCTGTGAATCGTGCATTCATGGAACTGAATGAATCCGAGTTTTCAAGGAAAACTTAAGGGATACATAACTGCACGCAGCAGATTTGGGGGGGATGGAGAGGGGAGAGAAATCCCACAGAAACACTTAGCAGCTCTACTAATAGCCAGATAGACCCTGATAGCTGGAATTTAATCAACCTGTTTGAGTAAAGATTTAAAAGTACCAGCGACTGCTGAGGCCTCAGGGGAGACCAAGTGTGGTTCAGTGGCTGAGTTCAGACCCTGTGTCCCAGTGGTTGAGGTTATAGTGCAGCTCTGCCACACACATCCAGCACAATCCCAAGAAAGTCACATAATTTTGGGGCCTTTCTCTCCCATTTATATAACAGGAACAAAAGTGCTTCATTCTGGCTCGAGTTGCTTCTCTGATCTATTGAGGTTTTCAGCCCGGCAGGACACTGACCACTACTGACACACAATAGTGTCTAGTCAGTACTTGAAGCTATTTTCATATTTGGGAGAGGACAGACATCTGAGAGATGAAAGGTACACAAAGCAAATGCATAATGCAAACAGGATTGTACTCTGGTGAACACAAAAAATGCTAATTTTGACAGAAAAAGAGGACTTTCAAAGGTTTAAGATTTTCCTGCATGATATCATTATGTGAAAGTCATGGTGCCATTGCATTTCTCATCCTTGTGGTTTCTTGCTAGAAATCAGTCTGTCAGTAAACAAATTAGTATTTTGATTCTGTGGTGGAAGGAAAAGGAAGCAGGAGTGCTCAGCATCCCTGAAAATCATGCATGGTCTGGGAATTTTTTGCCCTAAGAGATTCACAGGGGCTCAGTTTTCCTTTTCCTTGATGTTTTCAGTTAATTGTCAGCTAAACTGCCCCAAAACCAGATTTAGTTGTGCTATACCAAACACTCTGCCACAAAGTGGGGAGATCTGTAGGAAGGCACCTGGTATCTGTCCATGGCTGGGCACTGCTGCAGTTTGCTGTCAAAGTCAGTCTGACATTTCTGGATTAGACAAGAAGTTATCTGACCTTAACACGTCAAGGAAAACAGCAAACACACTTGCACAAACATTGTAAAACAGGAGGACAGATGTCAAAACGTGTATGTCCTTTGGGGTAGAGTTAAAAGTCAAAGACAGGGCTCCTGGATGGGTTAACACTGCTTTCAAAACTTTTCATCTCTCACCAGCAGCTTTTACCTTAGAAGTGCTTTACTAAAGAATTTAGTCTTAAAATATCCTTTTAGATATTCTATTTTACATTAAGGGAAACAGAAGATTAAATTACTCCTGCAAACTTTACACTTGTGTTGGAATCAGATATAAACCCCAGCTATCTTTGCTCCACATCTTGGCTTTAGCCCAAGGCCATATTTTTTCACCTCTTAAAACAAGTCCTGCAGACATGTGCTCAAGAAGAGAAACTTCCTCTGCAACCAAGAGCCCTTGGGCTGTAATCATAGCTCTGAACTTTGCCAACCTGCCACATGCACTAACAATGAGAAGAAAAAAATAAAAATCCACAGCCTTTTGAGAAGACACTCTCAAAAGTGGCCCAGTTCCTACCATGCTGTCTCCAGCCACCTTCTTTTTGCACCTGAACCAACTGCACCATCCTCCTTGCCCCTGAACTCTCCTTCTCCTTCCACATCTGTTGCCTGCAAATCTTCCTGTCACCACCTCCTTTTTTTTAAATGCCAAGATCTGGATTGCATCCCCATTCCTCCAGGCCTTGATCACTTCTGGCCACAAGGAACAGCAAACTCCACTTCTTCCATGGAGCCTCCCCAGTTGCCCATGGCACTGACCGTACCAGGTGCAGTGTGTAATTTTCCACCTCCTCACCCTACATGGAAGGGTGAGATGAGGGCCAGTCCCACCCCAGACAGAGCCTTGGGGATTCAGCTGCAGCAGGAATATGAGATCCCACATGTAACAGGATGGAGTCCAGTGCTGCTGGATCCAGGCTAGCACCCACAGCCCTCTCATTTCACCAGCAAGTCTTTGATACAAGTCTTGCCTGCAATGTATTGCCTATATCCCATTGGTTCTGGGATCCAGTACAGAATAATCCTTTTGGATTTTCTACTTCTCTCTCTTTCATTGCTCCCTCTATTCCCTAATGCTTTTCATCATGACACAAATGCACTGCTGGTGCAAGACCTTTTTATTGTACAGAAAGCCACAGGGTCTTCCTCTTCTGCTCTGGGGATGAGTTTGTGAATACTTAAATATATTCCAAGTATTTTTAACCAAAGATTTATGTAATTACTAGCATCTATTCTCACTATCCTGTACGTCATTCTGGAGATGGTTTGGGAGTGAGACTGATTCTGGGCCATGGCAGTGTGCTCTGTGTTGAGCCTAATGAAAGCAGGGTTTACCCAAGAGGAAGGATTAATTCAAGTGTCCTGTATCTCAGCTATAGCAATACTTTTAATTCATGTTTGTAGACAAGCCAGCCTGTTCAGTTCTAATGACCTGTGCAAAAAATACATTTTTCAAACAAATTCTCAGTAGGATACTTTTCTTTATCATCTCTGGCAAGAAGGATCTGAGGTGATTTAGTTTTGAATCTTATAACTTGCTCTGGAAGTGCCCTAAATGATGGTTAGGTTCTGAGTTTGTAGAAGTGTTTTTAATTACTAAGAGAGAAGAAAAAAAAAAAGAAGTCAAAGCTTAGCCAGCTGCCAGAGCTTCCAGAGGACTGACTACATTCACAAATCTTGTAATCTTTTTATGTTCATTATGAGGATACTACAAAAAAAAGGGCAATCAGATTTTGGCCAACAAATTAAATGCTTATTCAAAGATTAATTCACATCATCTGTACTCCATTAGATGTTCTCCTCTGCCAGAGAATATAATGCAATATTTTCAGGGGGAATAGTTGCTGCTATTGCCAAGAGCTTGCAGTTTACTGGCTCTTGCAGCACTGACATGGGAGTCACTGGGCTATGGGCACAGCTAGAGCAGATAGTGGAGCAATATCCAGTGTGAAACATATGGAGCAAATCTGCTTCGTTCTGGTGTTAAAAGGTACTGATTATGACCCTGAGAAGCAGCCAAGTGGCAAGGGGGAAACAAACCCTTAAACCAATAAAAGTTTATCTTTCCTTGTATCATGAATGAACAATTTGTCGCAGCTGGGTTTGGGCTCCCCCAGATATAAATACGTCAAGATTTCATTTGAAAATCACAATATATGGCTGAGGGGAGTGGGACTTAATTTCAGTGCATCTGTCCTGGAACCTCCTAAGAGGGCAAACCTTCCAAGAATAAATGCATAGTACTGTTAAAGGCAGATTCCCTGAATAGTAATTTCAAAACCAGCTTTCCTAATCAATTTGTGATTCCTTTCAGAACACACAGTGCCACAATGCAGTTCCCCTATCCTGCCTGTTTATATATTTGCTAAACATGAAGATTTTACCTTTTATTTCCCAACAACAAAGGCCAGCTCTGCAGTACTTACTCTTGGATAGATGTTGGATGGGTTCATGTACAACAGTGAAATTCATGAGAGCCACTGTGCAGTGCAGAATTACCTATGTTAGCTCATAGGAAATCATAAATTCTTGATTTTTGTCCCCTAGGGAGCTGTTACTAGTGGATTTAAATAGCTACAAAGACAATTATACAAGGCATAGGTGTTTGCACATTTTACTGGATTTGGTTTCTGATCCCTTTTCTGGGCAAACCTTCTAGAGCCACAATAGCAATAATTATCCCCAAATAGTCCTTAATTATAAAAAAAAACAAGTTTTACTTTTGGGATTTTTCTGGGGTTTTTTGTTTGGCTTATTTTTTTGTTTTGTTTTGCATCCAGGGTTCCTAATATAGTGAACACAAAAATCTCAGAGAGGTAAGACTTTTGAGTAAAAACTGGCATCTAAATGGCAAAGATGGCACTGCAAAAGCAAACACAGAGGGTACATCCAGGAGAAGGGGCAGATAATTCCAGCCACTGAATTGATCTTGAGAATTCAACTGGTAATACAGAGGCTGACTCATACTACACCTCTGATTTAGGAAGGCAGTTCTTGTTTGTGGAGCACTTGGTTCTTCCCAGATGTTCTATTGCATCTGTGTGTTTGAAAGAGATGAATTCATAGATATTACAGAATTTGCCTGCAGTTATTTTTTTATTTTTATTCTGCAGTATTTACAATAAACAAATCACCATAAAATTTAGATGCCACAGTGCCACATAATATACCCCCTCATCTGATTTGTCTGAGGTTCAAATAAAAAACAAATTATATCCTTCTATTGACTTCCCTGGAAGTCCTGGTAGGTCCTGGAAAAGACCCTTCTTGCATTTGTCTCCCCATATGACAGATGCATAAAAGTGGCCATTTCAAATGGCTTAAGAGCAGAACTAAGTAACAGGAAGTTGTTTTTTCCTGTAAAAGCCATATAACATCTGGGATGCCTAGCCTGGCTTTTAGATACAAAATTAAATTTAATTCCTGAAACAGTTTTGTGTAAATTGTTACTTTCTGACTGATCCATGAAGATTTAAGCTCTGCTCCCCACTATAATGCACACTGCCTGTTTCTCCTACTGGCCTCTCAGGAGTAAGGTAAATGCAACTGCTCTGTTTAATGAGCTGCTATTATTCTTATTATGATGCCCAATAAAAATTAGGATTTATTTTCCTGAACTCTTTCCTTCAGGAAATGTCAGCCAAACATAACCCTGCAAAAGCAAACACCATGTTTGCCTTGGCTTCTTGGACATGCCATGTTCCCAGAACGAGAGCAACACAAAATATTGGGGCCTAAGCACATTGCCTGGCTTGCAAATTGGGCACTGACTGAACTGAAGCTGCTTTGCAGATACTGGAAGCCAAACCTGTATTCTGAGGTTTGCCAAGTCTGGTGCTTTTCCTCCACTTTCCCAAGCCCATGGTAGCCACATCAATATATGTATTTGAGAAAAGCTTGAGTGCATTTAAGGTGTTATGCAAATATCCTGCTGCAATAACTGTACTGAATAACATCTTGTAAAAGTTTTACAGACACCAGGGTTTTTGGATTCACTACCAAGCTAAAGCCAACCATTTTCCTGTGTTACTGTACATTAATATAACCAATTAGCAGAGTCTAGTTGTCAAGCAGCACCAAAAATAGGATATCTTGCCAGGTTTCTGAAAAACCCTGTTCTCTGGTTTTGGCCCATGTACTGTTAGAAAGAGGACACACTTATTTCTCTAAATTTCACTGATGGAAGAGGTTCATACTATAAATTACTCCAACGTATATTGTGATTTTATTTTCTGCATTAGAAATTCCAGAACATGATCCATCCTCTTGTCACTGTATTTTGACATGAATACAGCTCCTCCACAATCAGTGGAGCCAGACCAAACTGGGGTGATATAACACCCAAGTTTTAGGCAACTTGCTTTTTTCTAAGTCCATCTCTAACCAGTTTCTACTTTCACTAAGAGGGCAAGATTGAACTACAAAATTTTCCATTCCATGATGTTTATTATCAAAAATCTCACAATCCAAGTGTGGATTCCTTGAGATTGACCTAAAGCCACACACAAAACCTAAGCTAACCACAAGCAGGACATGAAGGTTACCCAAGTCTCCATATCCCAAAAGCTTCATCTGTGAATGCAGCCTGAAAAAGAAGATGAGTTTTAAGAATTGTGTCCCCAGCCAGATTTCTCAAAGAACAAAACAACTTTAGGTTTGATCCTCAGATAAATAAATTTGGCTTGTTTTTCAGTCATATCTGCCAAAACTACCCATTCCTTCAAATGCAGGAGCTGTCAAAATAGGGGTACAGTTGCTATTTTCAGGATACACAAGCATAATCTGCTAATCCTTCTGTTTATCTCCATCTTGATTAGAACAGAAAAGTAGAAACAGATATAATTTCATACTCTTTTCCAAGGGACTCTGTTAGTCTTGCCCCCATTAGTCTCTGCTCTAGACCCCTTCCTCCAAAGTGGTGTCTGCAGAATCTTTCAGTAATTTACATTGCCTAAATCTCATGCTGAGATTTAGAGTTCCTGAAAGCCACATGAACTTGTGCACTTTAAAAAAATCAAAATCAGGTCAAGGTGTCAAGCTCTTTCTTGGTGCTTTCTGAGTCTATGTCCTGACATCTGCACATCTCAGTGTTAGACCAGAGAACTTTCAGCAGAATCACTCCTTCCAAACAGAAGTCTCCAGCGTGGTGGCATCAGACTGCATTTACCATATGCTACATTTAAATGCAGAAGTTTTCATTGGCACAGCATTGATCTGAAATATTCCTTTGGAAGGAAAATAGATTTAAAAAAAGAGGGGAAAACAACCTCATTCCTCTAACAAGTTACCTTACAAGCAACCAGCTTCTGGGATCCTGGCAGACTGGGACCTGTTCTAGGGGAGAGAAAGGGATGCTGAAACTTGCACATCTTTCATATTCTACTCCTATATGGTTAATAAAACTCACAGACACTAAAGTTGCACTTTACCAGCAAGTTTCTGTTCCTACACATCACCATCATCAAAGAGCTCTGCCAGCAGCTAAAGCAATGAACAAGAAAAAACTACAAATAATCCCAGGCTCTGTAGTTTTCTCTTAAGCAGCTTTGACAGGACTTGTTGAACAGACAAGAGAGCCCTGATTTCAAGATGAAAGCAGAAATACAAGCAAAACTGTCAAACTTCATTTGAGTTAACACCTCTAATAAATATTGTGACCAGAAATACTTTTCCAGAAATGCTGGCATGAGACTAAATATATAACTGAAAGACATTGCTCCTGGACTGTAATCCCAGCTCTGCCACTGACTTTTTCAGTGATTTCATTTGGGGTATTTAACCTCTGGTTACACCACTTTCTCTATTGGCAAATGAATGTGAAGACACTGAATTTACTGGAGGAGGCTAAGGTAAGTGTATGTGTTCAGATATCTGTTCCCAAGGCAAGCACCATACTTGTGTAATCAGTAAGTTACTCACATGTTAATTCCTGTCTCCATTTTGCTAGTGCCAGCAGCTCTGCTATTTATTTTAATTGAGAAACTTCATACTCCTTTTTCCATGTGTGCCCAAATAAAACTACACCTCGTGGGAAGCTGATTCTAATAAACATCTGTAAATCCATCTCATTCTTGATTTATATCCTCACACAACAGCAATTCTGCCACCCTAAAACATGACAATGATGAGGCAAGCTCATAAACTGACACCTCCTTGTGTTGTGCCAAAACCAGCTGTGACTGCAGTGCAATGAAATCACGAACAGGAGGTGTCTGAAGCAGCACTGTTCTGCACATGTGAGTCAGTGTGCTCTGTACAGAACCATCGGGAGAAAACAGCCTCAGTCAGAGCAAACTGAGAGCAGCTTTGAGACAAACCAGAGGAAGAAGTTTTCCACACAAAGCAAGCTGTGGAGCTTGTGACTACATGAGCTCAAAATGGGATTAAACACTTTCACAGGGTCACAGGCTATTAAAATCTCTAGCTCAGAATTGGGCTAACCTGCCAGTCAGTGTTCTGTCAGGGGACAGACCACTGAACACATGCCCTGCTCCCTGATCTTTTCCTTCCAGCCC
This sequence comes from Parus major, assembly GCF_001522545.3. Classification (NCBI taxonomy): domain Eukaryota; kingdom Metazoa; phylum Chordata; class Aves; order Passeriformes; family Paridae; genus Parus; species Parus major. The sequence goes on from NC_031781.1 coordinate 10,376,813, forward strand.
TCGTTACCAGGGAGGTAATGCTCAGAGAGAACCTGTGCTCTCACCCAGTAGCATACCCTTACATTTTTAGGTAAGCTAGTAAGAATTGCTTTTTGGCGAAAGATTATTCCATCTGGCACAATATCATGTTATATTGCTTGTAGCACTGCAGCAGCTTCCAGAGAGCTCAGTACCCCTGCACGCTCTTTGTGTCCTCATGTTTCTTGTCCCCACTCACTTGCTGATACATTTTATTTAGTGTGCATGTTATAGGGAGCAGGACATTTATTCAGTCTTGTTTACTGAATGCTCAAGATGACTCTGTGTAAATATTAGACATTAAGGTGAGCTGTCAGAGAGCCCCTGTTTGCCCAGACAGCAAACACATGCAGGCCCAACCTCCAGACCCCTTGATCCATCACCCCAGGTTAGCTGATATGATAAACAACATAAATAGAAACGACTTGTTCTGAGCAATAGCTGTTAAACCAATAAACATCCAAAACTTTGGAGAAAAAACACTGCTTTTCCTCATTTATCAAACAAGACTCTGTATCTATTTTTTTTCTCCCTCTTCTTAAACAAGTTTAGTTTGTAAAGACTGAAGGAAAACAAGACGTCCTTTCAAATGCCTCCTTTGGATCAAACCTCATTGGGTTTTGATGTCAATGGTGCATAGAAGGCTGACCACTGCCAGCACAAGAATTTGGCAGCTGGGCTGTTATATAATACAATCCTGTCTTTCACAGGAGAGAGATCTCTGTGCTACTCAATGTGCTAAAATTTAACCCACTGCTTTGCTCCATCCAGCCAAAACAACCTTGTACATTTTTCCATAGCACTAAATGATGGCTATTAAAAAAAAAAAAAAAAAGGAAAGCTTCTGCTTGAAAAATAAAATACTCAGGAATACTAAAACTACATATGGGTATTTATTTAAGGAAGTACACATTTCCTTTTCCCCACCTCTGACCGAAATCTGCTCTGAGAAGGGAGATGTTTATCCTGAAAAGAAGGGTATTTAAAAAACTTGTACACCTACAGTAAGAAATATACTAACAAAAATAAAAGAAGTGTGTTACTCTCAAACTGTGTCACTGCCTCATGTAAATGTTTGGATTTAGTACTCTGGAAACATAAAATGTTTTCCAAGGCTGTTTACAGTAAGTTTGAGTTTTCAGCTCCCATGAGTAGGAAGAAAATGTCTAACTTCAACTTTTTTTCCAGAATGGTTTAGTTGTTCCTGTGTACCCTGTGATGCTAACAAAAAACAGTATCAGCTTTGAGTGGTGTAAATCAGGGGCACTTTTAGTCCCATTCGTAGTTTCTGCCAACAAACTGACACGGCAATTTACAGTGCCAGATGCTGACAGGTGATATTCCCACTGAACCCAAGTTTTAAAAAACAAATTATCTTTTCTGAGCCCCAGTATAAAACAGCCCATATAATATCACCCAGCCATCCCTGGACCAGCACCAATAGCTTGTGTTCAGCTCATGAATACCCTCCAGCAATAGTGATATTAGCAAATCTGGGAAAGAGAAATCCCAGTTATGGGACTTACTGGAACTGGAAGAAAGCCTTCAGGATTTGCTCTATATAGAGAATGAAATGGAAAGAGCCCAGGAGGCCCAAATTTTCACAGTCATTTTACAGTCACCAATAAAGATTACCCAATGGGATTTTCTCAGGGAGCTGGAGAAATACTTTGGGGATACAAATCCATACTTAAGCACAGAGTTAAGGGCAACTATGGAGCAGAGAAGAGGGAAGAGACGTGTACTTCACCCCACACTGAAGACATGAAGCATGATGTGACCAGCCTTCTTTCTACCCCACAGGTAGTGCCAGGCAGACAAAATCCTTCTCTTGGAAGCCCTGGTGGCAGCTGCTGCTGGAAGAAGAGTTTAGAGTCATAGGCATTACTTTATTGAGTGTGGACACAGGTAGCCACAGACATCCGAACACAGCACATATTGTATAACATCTAGAATTGGTGGCATCCCCTGTCCTGGGCTCCTACAACAGCAATGAGTGATCCTGAAGAAGGGAAGATGTCCAATGAAGCATTTAAGGAAACTTCAATGCATAAGCCCCTCTGATAAGAAAGTCAATATAGGATTTATTATAATGATTTATATAGTCTGAATTACCTACAGAAGAAGGCTCTTGCACCACTGAGAGCAGAAGCCTCAGAGAAACCAGGGAGACCTGAGTCCTGGGAACTGAGCTCACCTCTGGGAACACACCAGCCCAAATGCCCTGGCTCAGACACTGGACAAGCAGAGCACCATCTCCCTGTGGAGAGTGGCCAAGCTGGCCTGTGTCACTGGAGAATTCCCATTCAGAGATTGTGCTGCCATGGTGTCCAGCAAAATCCTCCTCTGCACAACCTGGAGATCATCTCTTGGTGCTCCTCCAAACCCCAGTTGAGCCCAGAATGTTTTTAATAGAGCTGTGTGTTTCATGAGTGGCCATTTTATTGTACACAGGGAGGAGCACAACAGGGGAGAAAGTAGGTGGGAAGTGTTATTTATTTAGCTTTAGGGAAATTTAGTTTACTTAGGAATTTATCTTTTGTTTCCCTGGATCAGGAATCAATTAGCCCACATTACTCTCTTTGTTTAGATGTTGTGTGTTATGCTTTTTGGTCAGGAAGCGGCCTAGAGCAATAAACAAACACTTGTGCCTTGGAGAGTGATGGAAAACCTGGAGATACAAACCAGCCAAACGGAGAGACAGAGCAGCCCCAGGCTGGTGAGCGGCCTCACCACGTCCAGAGCCCTCAGAGCTCCCCTTCCACACACACGGTCCCCTCGCCGAGGTCCCGGGTGACAGATCCTGGGCAGAGCACATTCCCCAGGCCTCGTGCTGCAAAGGCTGCCAGTGCAGGACTGGGGAGAGGGCTGAGCTCCTCTCGGCTCCGGGAAATGAGCGGCCCCCCTGAGCCCCAGCCCTGGCCCTTCCTGCAGCCTGCCCAATCCCTTGGAGGGATGATACAGCAAAAACCTGGCTCCCACCAAGTGTTGTTACAGCCAGAGAGCTCAGAGGTTTCTCTTGGCTCGCTGGCTGACTTGTGTAACCAGGGTGAGGTGGTGTGGGGAGCACGGAGGACGAGAGGCCAGATCTGCAGAGCTACGGGGAATGGAGGGAGCTTAGCTGCACTTTACTGGGTGTGAGGAACATAATTAACAGTTTGGAGTCACTATGGCTGTGCAGGGACAAGAGCTGGGTTATGCAGAAACAGTGACTATACTGAGAGAGCTGTGGAACACCTCTGTGGGCAAGGGCGTAAGGAAACCTTCAACCAGCAGCCCCCATGCAGGTTCCATTCCTCTTCCTGCTTCACTCAAAAGCAGTGTGTTTCTTCCCTTCTTCAACGTTTTCTTTTGGTTTAAAGTTCAACTTATTGCTCAGATCTCCACTGGGGAATTATTAACATTTTGAATAACCACAATTTCAATGCCATCTGTATGTGATTCCCTGATATAATTGGGCGAAAACCAAATTGCTCTGACTTTTTAGCGAGTAGGCATTTAAAAAGATCAATAGGAAAGGCAGTACTTACTCAGGAAAAGGACACTGCTCTCTTATGACATGACCATTCTAGAAACCACACTGCCTGCCAGAATTTGTCTGCTGAGGTCAGAGTATTTATTGTCTTTTGATTATTACAAGTTTGCTTCATGCTCTCTCTTTGCAAATGACAGGTACTGAATAGTAATTTTATGAGAGTCCCTCTGTGCAAATAATACAGCAGAAACATAATTGCTTGTCATTCATGCTTGGATATTATTAAACTTCCATCATCAAACAGAGTAGGTCTTTATGACTAAAGATCTAAATGGGGAACTATTTCAACTGCTCACAATATTTTATCATGCAAACACTACAGGTTACATGCATCACTCAAGGTTAAAGCATGCTGAAGAGTACTCAAAAACTTTGGTGCCTAAATCACTCAAAATCACTTGATGAAGTATTTTAAATCTCACTGAAGTCTAACCTCTCTCAAACTCCCCTTTTTCCCTCCTAATATCACATTACACACTACTCCAGCCTACAGACATGTTAGGCCTGAATTTTAAATCATATCAAGAACAACTCTGATCAACTTACAAACATCTATGACCACATAAGAGGGTTACTTGCATGTGGAATATTGTTTTCTGGCTGAACTTACCAGCTTCTAGAAACTTTGGGCCACCAACAGAGTCCTCATTTACCCATAAAATAGAAAATATGGCTTTGGACAGCACTTCAAAACCACATGACACCTTTGGTACTCACAACCCAGTTTGGCTTCCTTGCCCTTGCCTGAAACCACAGGAGAGGTTAAACTCAAGAATTAATTTAAGCCCTCTGTCTTCCCTATGATTTGGGAAGAGCTGAACAAGGCAACCCACAGGCACATTAGCTGAGCATGAAGGTACCATGTAAGCAATGATGTTCTTACTACTACTTGGTGCTTATTTGTTTTCCAGATAAACAAGCAGATAGAAATGACCAGACAAGAGCATTTTTAAACTACTGTTCCATTAAGTCATTCAAATACTGCAGAAGCACTTTAACTGACCACTGATTCATCCTTTGCATCCTTGAATTTGGACTCCTTTTCTAGACATGTCCCCTTATAACTATTAGATATGCTATTCTTTGCAGATAGTATGTTCAAGGGTTCAATTTATCAAATAAAGATAAATTCATATCCCAGAAAGTCTACCCAGAGACAGCCTTTGGCTCTAGCAACTCTCTCAGAAGTTAGAAACCAGGCTTTCAGCTGGTCCATAGGCACCATAATTTATGAGCCACTAGTTACATATACCTGAGGGCAAGGATAGCCCTGCAAAATCATCCTCCTATTTTTTTCCTCTAACGAAATTTTTGAATTTAGTCCTAGTTTTGTGGGGAGAAAACCAAAATCACATCTAAATAAAGGTTAGCAATCAGGGCTTCAGGCTGGAAGCAGATTTGACCCCCACACGAGCAGACATTTCTGCAGAAATCTTCAGTGAAAAGACAGGTGAAACATCCAGATTGACCAATATACGAGGGATCAAAGCAAGAGCGTTGGAGTTTAAGTGATTTGTCGCTAGAACTCAAGCTAGAATCTGAGTTTCTTTGAGCTCAACAGCCTCTAGAGACTGAGCAAAGATCCCTGTACTGCACACTCAGCACATGGAAACGCTCCCCAATGCCCTGCAGTGGGGACTGAGGGGGTGCCAGGACTCAGCCCATCTTGCCCACACAGAAATCCCCTGCTCCACCCTGAGAGAGAAAAAGATGTCTCAATAATTCATGAGTGCTAAAAATAAACTCAGAATTAAATAAACAGTTTATCAGGTTGGGACATTTTGTGCTACAACAGATATTTTCTTTTTTTCTTTCTTTTTTTTTTTTTTTAATAAAGCTTCATTTTGCAGAGCAGCTCATTTCCCAACATGGCCCAGGCACCCTGGGTTACTTCAGAGACGATGTAAACAAGCCAAGTTTTTTCAGATTTGCAAATTAGCTACTGCACACGTACATGTAGCATTTGCAGAACGATTTCCCAACACGTACATTTGTACCAAGAGCCTAAATGTCCCCGTGGTGCAGAGTGATTTATATCTGAGGCGTGTGTGCCTGATTCATGTTGCCTGCCCAAAGAGGCTGTGGTATACACCATATATCAATTCTCAGGCTTATTTTCTTTTCATTTTCTCTATTAAAAAATTAAAGAAAATGAATCAGGGAATAAAGAAATGCAATTTGCCAGATTTTTCACAGTGATTTGAATAAATCAAATCACTATTACAAAAGGGCCAAGATCAAGTATTGCTATTGCATTAGAGAACATTGCTCTGAATCTGAAGCAACTAACAGAATTAATTGCCTTGGGTCTTGACTCTTTGAATACAAACTATACAGGAGCAGCTTCAAGAAATTAGCTCAAGCAGGGAATTGTCTTCCTGAAAATATATTAAGCACCAACTTTTTAATATAACAGCTGGATATTTACAGCTTTATAAAAAACACCACAGTGAGCCACACTGTCTCTGGCCCTTGCATGGGACAAGCACAGCTGGAAAAGGAAGACACAAGGAGGTGGCAGCATTGTGCATCTTGTTCAAAATCTAAAGATGATAACAATTCTGCTGAGGAATGTTAAAGCAAGAGCTCTATCAACATGGGATGTTCAAAATCAACTCGTGCACATACAAACAAGCATTGCATGTTCTCATCAAGGGGACGCCAGATTTAAACACTCCTGAGTTTTGGGAACGTTTGGATGAAAAGCCACATGGCTCAAGTCCACTTCTCACTGCAGCCAAGTGCCCAGTCCTGATCTCATTGAAAACAATGGCAAAACTCCTGGAGAACAATCCAGGTCAGAACTAGCCAACTGTCTGTCATTTTTCTCACTACTTAAGTTCTTATTTTTACTATTATACCTGACTAGACTCTCCAAGTTGTGGGTTTTTTCCCACCCTGATCTCACTTGAATGATGTCAGAAAGGGAGGTAGGGAGACAAAAAGAGAAATGTGGTAAATGACAAAGCTGGAAACAGCACATCCAAGAAATAAATATAATAAGTAGATACAGTGCCAAGGCTGGATACAGCAGCTGAGGAAAAATGGGAAATGTAAAACTTTTTTGGCAAGGGCACATGGATTCATCCAGCTGAAAGAGGCACATTCCGGCCCACACCATTGTAAGCAATAATTGATGTCTCCCTTGAGAAAGTACAGATGTTTGTAATTTTTTTGATTTTTTTCTTGACTGCTCAAATGAAATAACCTTGTTGTCGTGAAAAATTCCTCTAGGACTTGGTATTGCAAATGTTACTTCTGTACAAACTGTAAACTGCTGATTCAAATCAAACACACAATTATATACAAGACAGTTTTGAAATGCATTCTAATAATAAAAACGTACTTGAAGATTGACTGATGTTAATGAATTAAAAATTCATTCAGGGTAGATAAGATCCAATTAATAATAATAATAATAAAGAGTCTGCAATCAGATCTTTTTCTTGTCTGCAAGTACTCTCCTCCTCTTCAGCATTCATTTCAGAATTTTCTTTGCAGAAATGATACTCATGAATACTGAAAAAAAAAATAATTCTTTTATTTTAACTGAGCTGATGCTTCAGTAACTTAATTGTCTTTTAATTAGATATTGCTGATTTACAGGAGTGCAAGTGGTTGAAGAGTACAGTCATCACATTCTTAGAGAGGCTTACTGAATTTGGCACCAAGTCTTGGCAAACTCACATGATCTCGGACAGAGAAAGACTTTAAGTGGAAAGGCCCAATTCTCCTCTGTTTTATTTACATAAGGCATATGGTAACTGTTGACTTCAGCCCTTCTGATTTTCACATCTTCTTGGGGATATGGACAGCTGTGTGCTGGGAAAATACCTCAATGTTCAGGTGAAAAAACGTCAGTGCTCAAACATTTTATTACACAACTTTTCAGTTTTCATATTTAATCTTTCTCTACATTAACCAGAAGCCTGAGTTGATTGTTCTTTTCTTTTTTCCTTTCTGGCTTACAGCTGCTGTAGCTTCAGTCAGCCTCCTGGCTGAAAGTCAGCCTTTAGCTTTTGTCTAGCTCTAGGGAAGATGATGAATTGGGAGAATTTAAAATACTTCTCCACAAAAGGTCCCAAGAGTCACCACTCAATCTGTCAAGCTCAGAACTGAACCCCAAGGCAGTTGCTGGGGACAAGTGTCAAATCTGCTGTCAACCTGTTGGAAACCCTCCTGGCTTTGTTGAACGCTGACAATTCACACTAGCAAAAATCCAGCCCCGTATTTCAAAAATGCCCATCATTAACCCCTAGAGAAGGGTTAACCTCTGAGTCCCTGGAGATGAAACACACCTTCTAAAGATCAGAGCACAACCGTCAAGAATAACAACTTATCCCTTCCTGTGTGGGATCATCACCCCACACTGAAAGCACACACTCTTCTACAAATAGATTCTAGTCCTTTCCTTGAAGGGGTGCTTAGCAGGATAAGGTGTCAGGGAATTATCCAGGTAGCTTATAAGAGCTTTGTGTAATCTTCTTTAGATATTCCATGTTCTCTTTTACTTGCAGAAAGCAGCTTCTTAACAATAGCAAGACAGGAGGATGCAGGTGAGCAGAGGTGCTTTTTCACAATACCTTTCATTATCTGCTTCAAGCAGGTTTCAGGTTAATCTTTTTTTACCTGAACACTTCTCTTGTCAAGTCCTCAATGACCTCCTTGGTAAACAATTCTAGTTTTTAACTGATCACGGAGTCAAAAGCTTTTCATAATTTCTCACTTAAATCTGTGTTTAATTTTATGGTGTAAGTCTGCATACATCACCTATGTCTCTCTCAGACATCATCTTCTCCTGGCTTTAGTTTTTTCCACTCTCAGTTATTCATGTCTCAGTTTTCTTCCTAAGCCTTGTAGGGTATTAAAATTGGCAATTTAGATGCACTGTAAAAATAAGAACACTCCTTCCTGCTAAGAGGACACATGGTTTATTGTTTTCTAAGCTCTGCTGTGTCAGCTCCTCCAACCAGCAATTATAAAATTGAAGCCGCCAAGGTTGGTAAAAGTCACTTTCTTATTAGCATCTAATTATCTACCAGTAGATCTGGGTCCAGCCTTTAGTGCCATTGAACACATATGATACTGGCTAGGGCAAGCAGAAAAGTTATGATTTCATTTTTAAGGAGTCTTGTGGATAGAAATGGAGAAAGAGTTGGATAACACAAGGAAAGCAATTAAAAACCTAACACAAATTTTTGTACTGCCAGAACCCATCCCCTCCAATTCTTTTCACTCCACACATCGTCCATTATGTCCAACAGACTCAATTCCCATGCATGCTGCAAAGTCCCACTGGTGTAAGCCCTCTGAAATGAGAGTGCTCTTGAGCTGCATCCACTCTTTCCTTCATCTGTAAAAGTGCAATCAGAGAGTTTCAGACTGATTTCCTAACATCTCCCAAAATACCACGCTGACCTGACATAACAGATGCCTGTTCTCTCTGAAGAAGACAGACAATTCAGGGGGTGTGGTTGCTCACACAACAGGTAACTGATCTGTGTGGTTCCCTGGCAATGCAAGAAGTTTACAAAGGCCCAATGGAAATAATTTACTTGGGAAAGATCCATCCAGGGTTACTAATTAGACTATCCACAGAAGGCTCATGTCTCAGGGAAAATAGCTGTGTGTTAAAAGACTGCCTTGGGCAGAATATCATGTGTGTTTGTCCTGTTCTTGATCTTCCCTGAGTATGCACTTGGACACCATTAAAGATGGGGTATTAAGCTGGAGGCCCTTTGGCATGTTCTCAGCACAGTTATTTTTATGACTTTTAAAATTAGGATGATATACTTAAGTACATCAAGTGCTGAGATAGCATACAGAAAACTGCAAACACACTGGTTTGTACCAAGCATCTGCATGAGAACAGGCATGGGAGGCCCTTCCTGGTTCCAGTTTCCTCCCAACCTGATAAAGCAGTGGTTTTCAAATAGGGCAAATGGGACTACCTGGATATCATCACATAAGGAACAACTCCAAATTCAGCATAAAAATGGAGCAGCTTCATTTACCTCTGGCATGTTTATTCAGACAAGGCTGGGAAACTGTCTAAAAAGCCAGAATGACAGAACGGGGCCCCTCTGCACAAACAGGCTGACAGGCTTTGTTAGTAGCTTGAATTGGATGTACTTTACACTGAGGAGAATCAGAAAGTAGACAAAAAAATCAAAGCTTCACAGAGTCTGTCCAAGCACCCTGCCCATCTGTGTACATGCCCTCATTTTCTTTATGGACCATTTCTGTCCCTTACATGTAGCAACACCCCGTGTTGTTAATGGCTCTGTCACCTTAGCTTAGTTAGTCCCAGGAAAAGAGGGACTAACCCCAAATCCTATGAAGTTGATTAAAGTCTTGTAAAGGGACTTTGTTCAAAGCCTTTAGCCACATTCAATCACTTCTTATTGAGATATACCATGCTGATAGACCACTGTGGAGCTTTCCTTCATGGATTTAGGACCTTCAGATCATAACTCAAGAGTTAAAATTAAGTATTAAAAAACCTGTTATTCAAGTAGATAGCGAATTACCATGGAATCATGGAATAGTTTGGGTTGGAAAGGACTTTACAGATCATCTAATTCCAAGCCCCCTGATATGGGCAGGGATGTCTTTCACTAGGTAAGTTACTCAGTCTAACCTGAACACTTCAAGAGATTGGGCATCTACAGATTCTCTGGGCAACCTGTGCCAGTGTTTCACTGCCCTTTCAGTACTGAATTTCTTCCTAATGTCTAATCTACATTTACCCTCTTTCAGTTTAAAACCATTTCTCCTTGTCCTGTCACTATCTACGCATATGAAAAAGTCTCTCTCCCTCCTTTTTGTAAGCTTCTTTAAGGTACTGACAGGCCCCAATGAGGTCTCCTTGGAGTCTTCTCCAGGCTGAACAAGCCCAACTCTCTCAGCCTATTTCCACAGGAGAGGTGACCAAGCCCTCTGAGCAACTTTGTGGATCTGTTCCATCAGTCCATGTCCTTCTCATGTTGTGGGTCCCAGAGCTGGACACACAGGCAGGGTGGAGTAGAGGGGCAGGATCACCTCCCTCTCCCTGCTGGCCATGCTGCTCCTGAGGCAGCCCAGGATGTCCTTGGTCTTCTGGGCTGCGAGTGTGCTGTGGAAATGGGTAAATTAGTGTATGTAGCTTCAAAGGTCAGTGCAGAGTTCTCAAAACTGTGTTTTAATAACTTGGATAAGTTCACATGAAACAATGGTTTCTCAGTGTATTGAGAACTCAGTCATTTAACAAACAGGGTTGTTTTCTGTCATAAGTAATAATTAGTGATGGTCAGGACCATTATTTTCCTATCATCAATGGACTCAAGACACTCAGTTTGGATCCAATTCCAAACAACCCCCAAATTCAGGGAGCTTGGATCTAAGATTTGATTTCAGTTCAACCCCTTCTTTTTTATTTCCCTATGTTTTGGCCTATCTTTAAGCATTACTAGGGCCAGAATTACTATTTCCAGGATCCAATTCAAAAGGAAGCCCTCAAGCTGCTAAGAAAGGGGCTTGCCATTAAATTACATCCTCATCTTCCAATTTTACTGCTGAATAAAATCTGGACAGCTGTTAGCAGTTTTTTCAGTCTTGATTTGTAGAGTTACAAACTGAACAACATGTAGCTTGTACACGACTGTTATATCTGAATGCTTGTCAGGCATGGTTCTTATTCAACCCTGTTAGCCATCAAAAACTAGAGAGAGATCTTCCTTCCTCAGCATGAGGAAACTTGTTTTTCTTTTCTGAACTTGTTGTATCAAAAAACCTGGCCAGCAATTGCAGAAACTTAGCTCTCCAAGGATGGTGAAAATCATCTCCTTATTACTTTGTAATTATCAGAAAGTTTTGGATGAAAATGCCTAGAGTCCACTGTCCACATTTCATCCTGGCTGACAAAGCTGGCAGATGATCCAGCATCAAGAACAAAAGAGAAGGAAATTATTTGGAAACATGCTAAATCTGGAAGACAATCCTTTGAAAATGCAAAGGAGCCTCTGATTAAGTGATCACTTGGAGTATTTGTGATTGATTCAGAAAAGAAGAAATGGAACAAAAAGCCAGCTCATTTGGGACTTGGAGCTGAACTGAACCCAGAGTAGGGAATTGTTCCCATCCCAAGGGTGCCTTAGCAAGGCTGGACCTGTGAGGGCAAAGTGGAATAAGAAAGTCAAATACATAAAAGTTCCACTTTTCAAAGAGAAGCATGGGATTTAACTTTACTTTTTTAATTGCCTCCAGTTCATATCCTTGCTCCTCTGCATTAAGGTCTTAGAACCACTGACCAGTACAACTACACAGGAGTTCACATTACCCACACCCCACAGTAACCTACTGAGAGCAGTACGTAGCTCTCTTGGAGCTGAACTTCAAATTTTCAAGACCTTGATTCCAGAAAAGTCCTTGATCATATCCTGGGGTTCAGAGAGGAGGGACAAAGTCTTCCCTTCCTCTCCACTCCTGGATGAGTTACCTTTGCTCTCCATTTCCTCTCTTTCGGGTGACAGGGACAGCAACTTGTAAAGCAAGGAGCACTGTGAGTAATAATCTGGAATCTCCATCCCAGTTCCAGAGGCTGGGGTGGGATGCACAACATCCTTAGGAACATTAGGAACCAGACCTTCATGCATACATAGCAGCACAAACTACACCATCTCATTGAAAGAAATGTTCGCTCTTCTTTGCAAATAATTTAGGCCTCTTATTAAATTAATTCAAATTGTTGCTAAGTTATGAATAAACTGAGAGTAACTTAAGGCTCTCAGAAATCTCAGTTTAAAATGAAACCTATTTTCTGTCCCTAACTTACTTTCCTACTTCAGTAATAACCAAACCAGGATTAAAAATGCCATTTTCCCTAAAGGATTAAGAGTTTTTTAGTTTTGGGGTTTTTTCTTTTAAATAAGCAAATAAATAAAAAATCAATAATTTCAGAGTTTAATTGGCTGGTGTCTCCCCATGACAAAGTAGAAACACATTCAGGACATGACATGCATTTATCTTTAAACCACTCACAGTCGGTGCCACGGAATATGGATCTCATTGAGCAGGGTGAAAAACAACCCAAGTATCTTTTGGAAAGAATAATTTTGTTACAATTACAGGTTTTCGGAAAGGCCTGAAATCTGATGATTTCCGAGCAACAGGGCACTAAAGCATTTCCCTCCAGGGAACTAGCTTTTGTTTAGGGACATTCCAGGAAAACAGTCTGGACAGATCTATTTTGTTGGCTTTAGCTTTTTTGCAGACTTGGTTCTGAATGCCATTAATTAACTGAAAAGGCCCCAAAAGAGAGCCTATTCCACATGAAAGGAGCAGCACACCAGAAGACTCAGAGCTCCACGATGAAGCTGCTTTTCTATCCTCTTCTGTTTTGCACCTTCCACATCCACCAAATTTCACTGCTGTACAGGACAAGAGATATTTCCTAAGTGAAATCAAACCTTGCATTTTGCTCTATTTTTGCTTCGTACTCAACCACCTTGCTGTAGGCTTTGGTAAACCACATCCATGACAGGAGCTTCTTTCCACTCACAACACTTTCTTCTCTGAGGCTGTCTGCAAGGGAAAGCAAACCATGCCTCAGACCTATTTTAGACCCAACTGACCCATGCAGAGAACATACCAAACTTTCTGCACCTCACTATTGAAAAGGGCCCTGGAGGCTGCAGCTTCATTTCTTGCCTTTCAGTTTAACCAAACCAAATTACCAGGATTAAAGCTAAGAAGTTCCTTCTTTGCAGCCATTTAACCTAGTTACTGTACACAAGATGCTGATGCTGCTTATCTCTTCTGTAGCTTTACATTTCCTTCCCTATTGCTTTGGAACTCTAAGCACACAGAAATCAGTCAAGAATACACAGATGCAGACAACCAGTTCAAAGAGGAGACCCCAGAAACAAAAGCAAAAAACCCCAACAACCAGAAAAGGAATACCTGTACTGTTGGTCACAACCAAACCTCACTACCCTTTCAAAATATAAGTATCTTACTTCAAAATGTGTTAGTGATCTGATCCTAACTCATCATTAGCTGATTTATGGGCTGCATCTGCTCCAGCAGACCAAGAGCAAGTTTGCAAACACCAGTGTGCACTAGATTCCTGCCTTCCCCAGGCTGTGTTTCATTTCACGTGGTGGTGGTTTCTTTGACCAGGCAGCACAATGGGCTCTCTGTGCAGCCAATGCACTTGGTTTTTCTGGAAATCACCATGTCTCCAAGAATTTGGGGGGGAAAAAGAGCAACAGCTGAAATCCAGATGACTTGAGTATTTTGCTAACAAAGAAAGATTGTTGGAGGCTAAATGAGACTGATCCTTCCTAGAAAGAGCTCTGAACAAATAAGTACTGCATGGCTAAGTGCTAGATTAGGACTCAAATGAGGTTTTCTGCATAGATCATAAATCAAACCTTGCAGTGGAAGGAGTTCATAGAAAAACAAAGCAGATGTACAATCTCTGCCCAAGCATTCTGTTATTTCAATTCTAAGATAAGGGGGTTCTGGTTTAAGGGGTAGAGTAAAATTTGGAGTTATCCTTAAGATTTTGCCAGCTTTGTGAAAGGCAGTGAGCAGGAAAATGAGGGATAACATCAGAGATTCACCCCTTTCTATTGGCTGCAGCCACATTTTAGTCATAGTCTGTAGCCCCAAACTCCACTTGCTCTGGGAAGTCCAGATGAGTTCCACCAGTGCACATTTGCCTGAATTTCATGCATCTAACACCAATATCAACCCTGAGTGCACAGCCAAGTGAGAGGGGTGCATGTCTGACCTGGAACAGATTGGAATCCAGCCATGAGCTCTCCACAGCAGAGGCACATGCCTGGTGTTAGGGGATGATGTAACAGGAGGCTGTAGGCTCAGGCTGCACCCAGGGAACATGAATTAGGCCTCATCCACAAGTACATTTATTGGCAGTCTGGACATAACAACTAAAGTTAAAAGAGCTCATCAGCCATCTTTTTTTCCCTAGGTAAGAGGAGCTTTGAGCCCAGGAGCATGAGTTCCCAGTCTGCAGAAAACAATTCTGGTTCTTAGAATAATTTCTTAGAGAGAAGTATGTAAATAAAACCAAAGATGAGAGGGGAAATATATATTTGTGTGTGTATAGATGTATACATACAAGCTTATAGATGTAAATATATAGATATATGAGCTGTTTGCTTGGGGTTTTTTAACCAGATTTAATTATACAAACCCAGCACCACAGTCTGTACATTAGACTTCAGACTCTTGAATCACAGGCCTCTGATACAGAGTGAACATGAAATGTCCCTTAGCTCTTAGCCCCAGGTTATCTTCATTAGCCTTCCAGACTCAAGATGGGAAGGTTTTTCCCACATACTTCAGCAAATCTCTTTTCCATCTGCCAGAGAACAGTGCTGAGACCAGGTACCAGTGCAGTCCCAGTGAATACTGCCTTCAGATATGCACTTGCTGCACTAGATATGGAAAACACAAGCTTTCTGTTATGTACACCCATAAATAAATGGGAGACTTTTTTCCTCCAAAAATCAGAACATTGTTATGCTGAGGTGGCGAAGTTGCTTCTGTGAATCAAACCTGGTCACCTGGTGCATAAACAGAAGAAATGTGTCCCATGAACCCTTTTCTCAGGAGGCCTGTATGCAGGGGATGCCTGGAACCCACAACCTTATGTGCAACCAAGATTTTGAGAATGTCCTCCATACAGATCTTCCTTCCACTCATGAGCTCCAAAAGAGATCCCGTGTCCTTTCTCTGTAGACCACATCATTGAACAGGGAAGTAAAAGCATTTGTCCTCAGCTGATGTTCTTTTCACAGGGCCCCTTCATTCCCTGGCAACTGAAATCCAGCTGCAAACATGCCACAGCCCCTGCTGAGGGAAGGGGTTTATGAGCACAGGCCCTGCTGTAACATGGTAATCCATCACCGAGCCAGCCCAGGATGTGGGCACAGCTCACCCGACTCCCAGCCAAAGTTCTTCTGGATGGAGTGCTCACACTGTTATGTAAAAGTTACAGCTCCTCGGTTTGGGGCTGTAACTGCCACGCCAGAGCCTTGAACTGACCAGTCCATAAAGTGAGGAACACACTATTGGTGTCCATCCACAAAAACTGGGCTCAGATAACTTCCCTAATGACAAGGAAGACCTCGGGGAGCAAGAGCTGGCATAGGCCCCAGCCCAGCAAGGTGCCACTCAGCTGCCTTCATAAGAACACTCCCCTGTATCATCTGCACCCCTTGGCCTGGTTTTGTCTCACTACATACTCCTGGCCTCTCTGCCCAACACAAAGTCTGCCCCAGAGAATCACTACCTTGTGTCTCGAAGCAGAGATCGTAGGAGATGTTGAGCAAGAAAACTGAACAATGGAAGACTCTATGACTTGCTTATTCACAAAGTAGCCAAATTAACCTTTCCTGTCCTAAGGAGCACATGCCTTTGCTTGGGACACTGTAATTTGTTCCACATGGCAGTCAGAAAAGTAAACACAGACATAAAAATAGGTAAAAATCATATGGTTTAAGACAAGACTTTGAAAATCCATTTGTAGAGCCCCTACAGTGTGAGTTCAATGGGGTTTCCATTTTTTTCTTTTTTTTTTGTTTTCTCCAAATAGCCACATATGTGGCTGCAACATTTCTGTGGAGACAAATACATCTTTATTTTAGTTACTGGAGTCCTCTCAAAAATGTGCCTATAAATCCTCAGGGAGCGAGGAGGAGTCACAATGGAAAGACTGATGGACGTGCCGCACTACCGCGGCTCGCACGGTTCAATTGCCATGACTGCTCCTTTGTGGCCTCAGCGTGGCTGTGTGTCACCAGCCCTTAAATATATATTTTGAACTGTCATGTCCAATAGAGTGGGCCCTGGTGGGTAGTTAAAGGCAGCAGAAAAAAAGTAGAGAAGCATGGAAATACGATGTGAAAAGACTCACTTTTTAAACAAGAGAATAGGAGCTGTTGTTGAACATGGTGCCTGGTGCCCAGTATATTCTGCTGGCTTTGGGGAGATAAAGGATTTAGTAACTCAGCCTTTATGAGCTTGCTTGGTTGTACACTCTGAATGAGGAATCAACAGTATTTGGAGGCTCTCCTTGCTCCTTTTTCTTTGTGTTCTCAAGACCAGAATATTCTCCAGCAATGCAATTTCCAGCTGACCTATCCTGAGGCCAGATGGAAACAAAAGAGAGAGATTAATGGCCCAGGAAACTTTGAAGAGAACAATAGCACAATCTTGGGATGAACTAGAACACATGAAATGTAATAATCTTGGAGGGGGGAAGGCAGTTCTGCAAAGAGAAACCTTTTCCACGGCTTATTTAACAATGAGTGTAAAATGAAAACGTGCCTGACTGTTTTGATTTAAAATCTGCTGGCTACAAACAATGATTTTGAAATAACATGAGTCAATATTATTTTTCTTAAAATGTGACACAAGGTCTAAAAGCTAAGTTCTCCTCTGGGTGAGGCTGATACCAGTGTGATCAAAAGCAGAATTCATATTGATTGCATTTGGCACCTAGTGATGCTCACACATAAGACACGGGCAAGAAGAAAAACTCCATGAATGAATGGGTTTGATCTGAAAACAGTAACTGGTTGTTCCAAGAGGAAATGTGCTTTTATTATCAGTACAGAATGACTCCATGGTAAATAAATCATTTGTATTGCAACTGAAATATTACTCTATTATGTATCAAGGATGTGTGAAACTTTTCCACTTATTTTTTTTGTTTCATTTTGGTGATTTTTTTTCCAGCTTGTTAAGTAGCTCTCCAAGGACCTATGAACTATCAACTAGAGGTTAAAAAAACGCAAAACAAAAATATCCTAAGCAGTATTCATATTATACAGAAATCTGTCCAAGCTACAATAAAGCATACAAAAAAACTCCATAACTAATCAGCTTAAATTGTCTTTTAGTCTCTGTCTTCTATTGCCTTACCCAAAATTCAGCCTTACAAAGAATCTATGCAGAAAGGCAATCTTTTCAGAAGGCAACTGAAATCTAAGCTCAGGCTATCCAAGAAATCAAACATTTTCAAGAGTCTGGAAGCTCTTTCATGACCTCTGGAGCAAGTAATGCACAGCTTTCTGTGGCATTGCATCCTGACGGCAGATCACTTGGTGTCACTTAATCATTTTTGACACATAGCTTCTGTGGTATCTCTCACAAGATCTTCTCATGTGGCTTCTCTGACACCTTTTCAGAGGTGACACAGACTTCTCTTCTCTTCTCTTCTCTTCTCTTCTCTTCTCTTCTCTTCTCTTCTCTTCTCTTCTCTTCTCTTCTCTTCTCTTCTCTTCTCTTCTCTTCTC
>NC_031781.1:10395054-10525592 GCF_001522545.3 Parus major
TTCCATAGAAAGATGAGAAAATAATATCTCTGTCCATCAGAGCTGGAATCTACCAAGGGCTCCTAGCAGGAAATGAGGCCTGACACAAAGATTGTAAGTTGCTTTCATTGCTTCAGAAAAGTATGTTTAAAAACACTGTATAGGAGGTTGTAGGCTAAGATTTTCTAGTGTGGACAATTATACTAAATGTGTAACAAGGAGAGAAAATCCTAAAGTAATTCTAAATTCTGATTTAAAATACTTCTGAAAAGAGTTATCCTTCCACTGCTTCAGTTGTGTTTTCATGGTAGGGTGGAAGGCTTTTATGTACTTTCCTGCCAGCCTTGTGTCTATGCTGAGAGACTCAAACTGCCCCTCAGAGCCTTTAAAGAACCAGGGGGCTCAATAGACAAATTATCTTTAAGCACTCACTAAGAACAGTGAGCTCCCAAACACAACTTCATTTCTGCCATGGTGTCCTGGAGAGCCCTTTGTAGTCAACGTATCAAAGCTGACTAATAGGTGAAATAAAAGGAGCACAATCATTATGTATTCCCAGGAGAAGTCAGATGATCTGGTATCATCTGGTAGTGACATATATGCTTTGCCCAGCTGAGGAGGATTTAGAAAATTCCAAAGTGTCCCAGTTGCATCTGCTATTATTTTGATGACCTACTTCCTATTACCAAGCAAAGATGTAATGTGGATCAACACAGAGGAACTCTGTGTGTCACAGGCAGAGGATGAAATTCCAGTGTTTTCCCTTTTTTTAATCCAGATTAAGTCTCGTGGTTTTTTCCTTCCTATGCAAGAGAGAGATGATCTTTCCCTTCATGCATCCCAAAATACTTCCACATGCACAATCAGCCACTAAAAGCAAAAATCGAAAAACAAGTGGGGAAAAATGAATCTACCTTGTCAGAAGCGTACAAACAAAACCGACATGAACATCTACAAAACATCTTGAATGCTTAAACATTCTCCTTCCATTAGTATGCACTACATATAACAGACAATTGTTGAGTGGAGAGATCTGTCTTCTGAAGAATGAACAACCAGAGTCAGAAGCAAAGGAAATATTAGAAGTGTTAGAAATGTATCCTGCATCTGTCTGTACCACCAAAATCAGATATTGTTAATCCAGGTTAGAGGTCAGCTGCATGGCAAGGCTGGAAGACATGGATTGGGAAAGAATGTACTCAGCAGCTGAAACCGATGCTCCAGTTTACAGTACTTCCAATTTATTAATACTCAGATAAGTTGCACAGTATGGATGAGCAGACATCCCTCCTTTTACTTTAACACTTTTAAAGGATGGACAACACTCCCACTGTAGTACAAACTTTAAGGTTAACAAATTTCATACATTCACTTCAAACACAGGGAAGTTAATTTCATCTTCCTGTGTTACTTCTAGAACAGATTTTTCATAAAACTCTCCTTTGCAACCATCTCTTTTTAAGGAGAAAAATGTAATGGGGGTTAATTCCACAGCAAATTGTGATTTAACTTTACAATCAACTCAGACTAAAGAGCAGGAGAAACACATCTCTTGAGAAGGTTAAGAGCACATGGGGAGTAACACGGCTGTGGTTTCTTTTCTCTTCATTTCTCATTTGCACCCTGCTTGTTTGAATAAGTCACAGGAATGAAGCCTCCTTGTGGAAAGATTTTACACTTTTCATACATCCCACTATTCATGCAGAGCAAATGGGGCAGAGAAAGAAAGCAACACCTGTGTTCCCTCAGCTCTCAAATCCCTGTCCAGTGAGCGAGCTCACTTCATTAACCCAGGACACATGAAAAAAGGAACACCTTTCTCCAGCAGCTGCATTTGAGCAGCAGCAACCCCAGAGGCGGCTGCAACCCCTGACAGCCCAGCCCTGGGCACTGGCTGTACTTTCAGGGTCTGGCACCAGTGGCAGCAAGTGAAAAGAAGCAGCTGAATAACAGCAGACAGAGATCACTCTGCAGTTTTGCAGGTACAGATCCAGCATATTCCCCAAAACACCCCAGAGAGCTGCTGAGGCAGGAGCCAGCACTGGCATTTCCTTGTGGCTTTGGTGAGGGTAGAGTTGTGACCATTAAATGGGTCCTGCCCCAGTACATGGCATGATGGAAGAGAAAGGCTGGAAGTGAAAGTGATAAAGGTAGGAACAGGAATCCTTTTACAGTATGTGGGAAGGTGGACTTGACATTTACACTTTAGGAGAATTTAACCAGTTGGATGCAGAGCCAAAAGGCCACACTGGGTGAAGGGCTAAGGGTATATACTCGACATCCAGGCAAACCCCTTGTCTGATCTGGGGACTGCCTCATCTGGGGACTGTTCCCTGGGCTCCAGAATGTTCCAGCCCCATTCTGAGCTCTGTGCAAAAGGGCCTCAATTCAACCAACAAACGCTGGACATGAGCAGACACAAAGACTCAGCAGCACACAGATCTTCAAGGAGAAACCTTTCAAACAGCACAATGTGGTTACCTCAGCATTCTTGGCATGAAAAAGTACTGGAGCTGAAGGTGTTTGGTGGTTTTGGATAAGCACATAAGGCCCTTTTTCACCAAATACCTTCATTTTTCTTTTTTTTTCTTTTCCCTGTTTGGGAATGTTATGCCTGGAATGTACAGATTCCATTAATTTGTTCTCTTTTCTATTTTTTAAAATTTCTCCTCCAGCTGCTTTCTCCAACAGCAGGCTTTGCAGACCAAATTTCTCTCCATATGCTTGGTTTTCTCTGTGAGTAAATATATCTTCTGGCATTGTGTTTAGCAGAGATGCATGGTCCTTCCAACATCCACAGTTATACACACTAAAACAATTAAACCTGTTTCTTTTCAAACCACTCAACTTGATAATTGATGCGTTCACATGCTTGAAGATAATCTCATCCATGCTGGATCTGGATCTGTCCATGTGTGAAAACCGTAATAAAGCTCAGTGAAGATAGGACACTCGGCCAGAGCCAGGAGTTCTGCCTCTTCCATTCTATTCTAGCACAGAAAGCAGAAATAAAGGAACACTGACAAGTAAATTGGAAATCCTGGCTGCTTTGGAACGTGTGTTCCCTCCTCATTTCTTTATAGCACTTTGGCTTGCTCTGTCATGTGAGCAGTGTCAGAGAGCCAGATTCTTCTTACTTGGTCAATGTACCAGCATTGATCCAGCTGCCTCTATGGCCCAAGAGCAATATTTTAATCTTTTTTTGTCCCCTCAAATTTCTTAAAGTTATAGGATAGATTGATACAGAGCCCTAACATTTATATATGCCTTCACTCAAATCTTTCTTTTCTGAGGCTGCCACAAAGTTTGAACACAATCCCGGGCCAACTGTTTCCACATCCAAGCATCCCGCCCTTCTCTAACGTTTATACCACTTGCCCTGCTTACTTTGACTTTCTCCTGGCTGATTTCCCAGAATATCCTTTGCCTCTGGCAAGGTAATTGCACAAGTGTAAAATACTGTCACCACAAAACTTAGTTATAATATATGCTGTTCTCAATACACCCAAGGGACTGGAAGCCTGTGAGAGAGAAGTCCTAGTTCCTGAAGAGTTAATTATTTTTCATGTCCCAGAAATTCAAGACAGTCCCTCCAAGTTTAGTGTTTAAGATTTTTTAAACCTGGGGTGAAGCATTGAGGTTTTATCCGCCAAGAGAGAAATAGTGAGTGGAGGTAAAGGGGGTGTCTTTTTCTCTACAAATAATAATAACAATAAAAAAAGTATTTTTAAGCAATGTGGGTATTTTCACACCTTTTATTTTATTCAATACTTAGTCATCTGCTGAAGAGCAAATGGAAAATTTTAAGCTGGTGTCTTAAAATGTTTGATCCACTTTCACTACACTTTTCTTGACTATGCCCTTAATAGAATGAATGTTACCAGCCAAGTGCCAGTCAATGACACAGCAGAGACTAAAACCTCAGGTCAGTGACCTTCCATGGGCGCCATGAAAAAATTCAGCCTTCTTTCCAAAATTAGAGGGTGAGGATGATGACAGACAACACAGCCGTGCTGGCAGGGCAGGGTTTGAGCTCTGAAGTTTCAATGTCTCATGAAGCAGTACATTACTATCAGCCACTCACCTCTCTGCTAGGTAGCAGCAGCCAGTTCCTGCTATGTTGGTATCTCACAGGGGCCAGGGACCTCATTTCCCAAGTCTGCCCCAGTCCTCAACATCTGCCCAGTGCCCTCTTTAACAGTCTGTGATAAGGGGCCACTGAATTACCCTCTCTACCACTTCTTTGCAGGCAATTGAAAAGCATCCTTCCCATAGAAGTGTTGTTTACATCAAAAAGGCTATTCACTCCCATTTGTGTCCATTTCTGCTGTTTGATTCAGGCCACGTCACACATCTTGGTGACACCAGCATTAGCACATAGCAGTAAATGGATTTTTGCCATTACCATTAAGGACAGACTGTAATCTACTGTCTTCACTTTCACTGTTTTTGTTTTGCATGTGTGGTGGGAAAGAAAATGAAGGGTGGTTCTCTCAGTCAGCAAGGATCTCTGGCACTGGGGGAAATTTGAGGGTAGTCCCACAAGGATTATTTGTGTGATCTTGGGATAGGAAGCCAGACGTAGGTGTAATTGCAAGGACAACAGGCAAGGCAAGGCAAAAGTTTCATGCTCCGAGCATTTGTTTTCCCTGTGCTACAGCCCTAGAAATCCACAGGGCTGTCTGAGGGAGGGCATAAGGCACCTAGAGCAGCAGGCCCTGATAGCAGATAACAGGAGGGGAGCTTTGTGAGAACAGGCATTACTGCCCTCAGCCTCAGGTCTCTTCCTTCAGGCTCAACTCCAGGCATTTGTCATGTCTCTCTCACTGCAAGAACAGTCTGATCCTGTTCCCATTATGGTTTCCAACTCCACCTATAACCTAGACAGCCTTGTGTCAGGTCTGCCCACAACCACGAGGATACTTAGGTATTTTGCCTGTCTTAAATGTGAAGTGAGCTGGATCCTTTTGAAAAATCTAGGTCTGAATATCTCAGATCTTTGTTTGGACTTTAGGATTTACTAGGTCTTCTGACATTTCCCCAAATTCATTAATTCCTCAAGATCTTTCTCACCACTCTGTGTGTTTGTCTCTCCCTGCCTTCAGCTCTGTAAGGCATTCTTCATTGCTGACCTTCCTCCTTGCACACACATGCACACTCTGGTATTCAAAGGAAATTTAAATTTAAATTTTCACAGCAGAGTAATTGCATTAAAAAAACTATAGTGCTTTGCTTCAGCAGAAATCCTTACTTAGAAATAAAGATGAACTTCTTATTCAAACAAAAGGTTAAGCAAAGAACAGTGATTGCCACATTGCTCAGCAGCAAAAACACTGATCAAATATGATTGAACTCAGTCCAGGATTATATTGATTATAATCCCTTGGTATCTACTTTGATGAAATTAAAGATATTGGATTCTACTCTCAATTACACCACAGGTTTCAGTGAAATCACTTTGAGTTCATACTGTTGTCACAGGACAGCACACACCCCAAGTCTGTAATTCTTCCCTCCCCAGCTTAGTTTGTCTCACGTAATTCATGGCTGATTCTCCGCTGCTGAGGTTTAACAAGTACTCAATGAAAAAGGCCATTCTTCAAACAAACATTCAGGAAAATGTTAATAAAGTAATAAAATGTCCAGCAAGTCAGAAGCCCAAGTTTTCTAGTGTGTCAGGAAAGCAAATTTTATTTGGAGCTTGGGAAGGGAAATTACAAAACAATTCCATTAGCTGGAAGGAACCCAAGGAATGGTTTTACACCCAAATTTTTGACACCCAAATTCAGAATTGCAAATTACACTGAAGAGTCCAGCATGCTGGCTGGGCTGATCTAGGCAATGAAGGAGGAAAATGGAGTTTAAAAAGCCAACTTGCACACAAACCCTAACAACCCTTATTCTTATTTTACTCATCCACATGAGCAGCACAGTTGAGAGTATTTCAACAATCTGTGTAATTTTATCTTTCCTGTGTTCTTTGGACATTATGTGTCATCCCCGTTTGCACAATAGCCAAGTGCCTGATCCTGCTTTCTTTGCCAGCCACACAGATCATAAATCAGAGAGCACAGCTCATAAATCATGTGCCACTGAATACTGAATCAAAGTGAAACACCCACTTGGTAGGAGCTGCAGGACTTCCATGGGGCTGGAGGCAGCCGAAGTGTCCCTGAATACACAGGGATAGGCACAGGCCCAGCTGTCCTCAGCAGTAAATGTCCCCTGGTGAGGTGCCTTGGCCAAGCTGTTCCCAGTCTGCTCCTTCTCCTTGGCCCATCCCAAGCCCATCTCTACTCCACATACATGAATTGGACAGTGCAACTTTTGCACCATGTCCCTGTAATCCAGGCTGTAAGTATTCTGAGCGAGGGGAAAAAAAAAGCCCAGAAAACATTTAGACTTTAGTGGGTAGCAGTTTTTGTTTTCAGTGACATGAAGACTCCTTTCAAATCTCTACGTGTACATCTAAGGGAAGGCAACCAGTCAGCAAACAGCCCAGCTGTGCCCAGTGAGGCACTCCAGAAGCATCCTTCTGAAGATGTAACATGGCCCTGAATGCACCACAGCTGCTCACAACACACAGCCAGCCTGGCTGCTTGTTCAAGGACTCCTCAATCCAGGCAAACACGAGCCAAATCAGTTTGAACACCAGATCTTTACAACACCATCACTTTCAACCCCTTCCTTCTGCAGTGCAGGATGGAGCACCTGCATAGATGCTGTGCTACAGCTGAAAAGAACCATGCAAAATGCAGCTAGAAAAACCCCATGAGCAAGGATAAGCAGAAATAGGCTCAGCAAGCAGCCCGCACCCCTTCTCAGAGCTCTGTGCAGCAGTACATCCCTGGATGTGGGTGGGGTGGGGAACACTGCTGGTGCTTTGGGGAAGAGCAAGCTTGGAGTGACTCAGTGTTGTTTTTGGCTCTCTGTTTGTAGAGACATGGGGAGGAGAAGCTAACAACATCCCCAGTGAGCTGAGAAAGAACCTACAGTGGAAACTTTCTCATTGCCTGATCTCTTTTGTCCTGAGTAGTGCTGAAATACATGAAAGGTCTCTTAGCAAAGTCCCAGATGATACTGGATGATAAGGGAACAAGAATGATAAAAATCTAGAGGCATAGGAACAAAAGCATGTGGCAGTGCCTCTTTCTTCACAGAAACATTTATCAAATAATGAGCTATGCCACTCTCCTGCATGTGCTGAGCTGTCTGTGCATAGGCAGCCTTCTACCTGAGCACTCAAGCAATGACCTCAAAAGAACAAGGCAGCTGTCCCAGTATATCATGGTAAAAACAATCCCAACTGCTCCACTTTGCTCCTCTCCAGACCCTGACTTAAGCAATAAAGGGAAGTTTTAAAAACAGAAATGTGAGTGCTGAGTAGTGCCTGGATGTGCACACACCCCCACCATGCTGCTAGGAATAGAGATCACTTGCCCCAATATTTCTAATGTCCTCCTCAAACTGCTCTAAGCCATAGAGAAGAAAATTAAAACAAATATACTAGAAGATAAAACAGGTAAAATTTCCAGCTAGTGGAGCCCAGTTGAAACTTGGGGAGTTATGCAACAGCTTTACAGGCCAAAATTGAATACAAAGAATATCTCCATATATGAAGGCAAGATTACGTTGCCCATAATCTTTGGTAATATCCATGAAGCAGAAAATATCTGCATCTGTGATTCCTTTTCTCCTCATTCCTGAGGTTCAAGCTCAGTTCAGTTGTGAATTCAGATTAAGAAAGGACTAACATTACCTCACCAGCTGCCTACATAGGTAAGATAGGGATGTGTAGACAATGACTCTGCCAGGAAAAACTGCTGTTGAAATGGCTGGGACTTTGAGGATGTTTAAATCTTTTTTTTGGTTTACTACTTCTTTTCAGAGGCTGAATCAAGAACTGCTCTGCACCCATCTGTTGATTACGCAAGGGACTCAAGAACTCTGGGGGTTTTGGTTACTGGAACACAGATCTTTCCTCTGCTGAGGAAGGCTTCAAAACAAAAGATCAGTTGCCTCAGGACATGCAGACAGACACACTTCATCCAGTAGATTTCAGGACCAACACTGAGAGTCTTGGAGCCCAGCTCCTGCTGCACACTCAAGAAGAATCACAGGAACCTCTTCTAAGTTAATGGTATATCTTAAAAACAGGCACAAGAGCAACCTTTGGCTCTCTCTGGACCTTCCCCAAAACATAACCAGCTGTGGAGAAAAACCAGAGCAGACTGATGCTTTGGCCTTTGTGGTAGCTCCAGAAAAAACCACACTGCCTGAAGAGCTCTTGGAGCTCCCTCAGCATGCAGCAATCAGACCCATATGGGCACTATTTTTGTCTGACTGACCTGCCCTGCATAGCATGGTTTCTCTGTTAGTAAACACACCACCTCCATCAGCTGCTTTAACTTCTCTCCTAAATCCTCTCATAGGGTCCAGGCCTGCAGAAACTCGCTATACACTAAATCCCATTGAATTTATCAGGATATCATGTGGCAGAAACTGCATAGAAGGTCACCAGCATGGCCAAGAACAGGGAGAGGCCCTACTGAGTTGAGAAGTGTCCAGCTGATGTGCCAAGAAGTTGTAGCCTCTATCCATTGGATACCTGTAAAGTCAGTCTCATGCTGACCTGTTTGGTGGACTAGCCCACAGAAGAGAACTGCAAGACCTAAATTGCAGCTTAGCATAACCCAGATCTCCATCCATGTCCCACCTAAACTTTGGTGGGAGTTTTGGAAGTTAAAGAAAAAGAAAAACTTGATTTTCTTCCAAAACCCTGGCAAGTTGCATACCATTAAAACAGACATCTGTCACAAAATGCTGGGGGATTACATTTGGATATTCTTCACCTTGTGTAAGGAGACCACATCTACAAAACATGAGCCAAGGTCATTTGCTTCCCCAAAAGCATCCAGCTGAGGTGAAGATGTTATGGTGGATTACAACTAAATGAAAACTGTACTTTAACCACAGTCCACAGATTATAAATGAGACAACTGCAGTTTGTAGAGCCCAGGTAAGACCTTTCTAACTCTAGAAATCAAAACATAATATACAAAAGTACCACTAGTCTTTTGTTTCCTTGTCTCCCTAGAAACAGAAGCAGGTACCATCACATTTTCATACCTATATTCTGCACTGCAAAAATCTGCTTTGAGACAGATGGTTTTTCCAGGCACTAGACAGCCACATCTAAGATAGCCCCCAGGAAATAGGTGACAGAGAGAAGGATGGGCCGAGGAACCTGGCTCCTGGAACAGATCTGTGTGGCTTGCAGGAACAGAACAAAGGCAGCTAATGGGAGGGAGTTGAAAAATGGAGGTAAACTCTCAACCTGTCTCTACATCCACCTTGCTACTCAGTCACAAAGTCTTGCTTTAAACTGGTGATCTATGGGTTATGTCAAAGCAAAAGTAGAGTGCCTACAGTTACTGTGTAAATTAGTTGACTCAAATACAGAGTAAACACTTCAGGATGCACAGACAAGAGTTTGTTTTTTTTTTTCCTTTCCTTTAAATTTCTTAAATTTGGGGTTATCTGCTTGCTAGTGAGAAGGAACACTAAGTAGCAGCAAGAATATAGTGCCTCCCCACAAGAGTATTCTGAAAATGACACTTGTAAACAGTTCCATCAAGCAGAGAACGATAATGCAACTTGGCAGAAAGAATCTTAGAAGCCAAGTTACACAGAGAAATTATAGTTAAAATTACATTAATCAAAACCAGTTAGGAAAAGATGAGAGGACAACTCTGGCAGAACACATGTGGGATGTTACCAATTAAACTTGTTTTTCTTCCTAAAAGGCTACAGCATTCTTTTTAATTAGCCTCTGTCATTGTAATTCTAACAATAACCCACGGCACAATTACTATTTGAGCTACTTGAAAACTTAAAGCATGTGCCCAGTTTCTTTAAAAGACTCCTCTGTGCACATCCAATGGTGCTGGGTAGAGAGAAATAAACTATTTCCTTTTTCATTTCTGAAGCTAAGTTATATTACAAGATTTATTCAAATGCTGAGAAACCATTCTGGGAATAGAAAAAAATAATCTGTAACAAATAAATCAACTAGCTAAGAGTCAGAAATAAGCAGAAAGAAATTTCTTTCCAGATTTAACTTTAATGTTCTCTCTGGAGTAACACACTGGCATTTGAGAACCACCACAGAGCACATACTACTGCATCTCATGAGCTCACAGCAGGCACTTCTCCTGTTCCTGCTGCTGCCATTGGCACTGAAGAAGTTAATGCCTGTAGGTTGCAATGCTAACCCCAGTTTGGCTAATCCTCTGGCATTACTACACTGTGCAAAATAAATGCTTGGCTGAAATGAGATTAGAAAACCTAATGGCATTAACAAAAGCCTGACCTATAAAAACTACTTAAAACATAGAAATACTGCAGTTTTCAGGTTCTCTGCTCTAAAACACAGATTCTCCACTTCTCTCTACTGATACAAGCTCAGAACTAGAAGTGCAATACTTCAGACCTTCCAACCTCAACACAAAAATCTGACTCTTACAATGACAGTTCATTAATAAGTTACTTTTCTCTGACTGAATTTGTACTAGATTCTGTTCTTTGAAGCTTTTTTCTTCCTCCACAACCAAGAACACATCTCTTCATCTACATCTCTGTTGTGTGAGTTATAGAAGATAGTCAGGGATGACAGGAAAAGTGAGAGTTTGATAAAAATTGCACAGTGTGAAAAATCTCAGTTCAAAGACAACTGATTAGTCCTGCTCTAGAAACACATAATTAAACAATTATAGACTAAACTCGTAAAATACATCTGTTGTTATCAATTGTCTGTTTACTATCCTGATTCTTACCCATTCACTGTGCTGAAATATCTTAGTTGGGCTAAAAATCTGCAATATAATCAAGTTATTTATTTTCTGTGGAAATGTGTTACTGCTAAAAGGGTCGCTGAACTCTTCATATCTTTACTAGAAAACAGAAGGCATTGCTAGAAGGTGTATCTGCTTTCCAGCTTTTTCAGTGCTTTTCCTGCAGCAGCTCATACAAATGGACAGTTTCCCTTTAGACAACGTGATTCTCTGAAATTGAGTCAAGGTCTAAAGAAGGGTTTTGCAGTCAGCTCTGTATTATGAATGTTCACAGTGGTGGCCTTTTCTCCAAAGGTGTGAAAGAGCCAGTTTCCATCTGTCCACTTTTAACTTCCTTCTTTTGTTACAGGAGGACAAGACACAAAACAAAGTCATGAGCTGGGAGAGCTGAAATGGTGGAGATAATTTGTGCCTGCACAAAACAAATCCCCTCCATCCAACTGGTGAGACATTCCCCCAACACACAGCACAGGATAAAAGTAAAACAAGCACTTTGAGATACCATGAAACACATTGAAGGACTGAGAGAAGGATTCAACAGTTATACAGATAATGAGAAAAATATTCACTGTGATACTAAGTGGGCTGTGAGATATCTACCTTCAGGCTCCAGGGTACCAGCCAAACATTAACTACTGGGGTTTCAGAGGAAAGTGTCTCCTAGTAATGATATCATATAATTATTTAATAGGATTCTACACCATGCTCTAAAGCATCTGTTAAAGTACTGGATGGAATACCTGGCTTGACCAATTAATGTTAAAAAGTGTAGAATTACTCCTATTTTGGCCTACAAAAGAACAGCATACAACTCATAACGAAGACTATATCAACCATGCTTTACAGCTTCAAATATTCATGTCATGTGCAGCTTCCATTAGAGACTAACAGGTATTTTAAAAGCCTCTCAGCTCTTTTACAGAACAGAATTTTAAAATAGCCCAGCATAAGACATGTGGTACGCTGGCAAACACTGCATGTCCTGGCAGCCAGTCTGAGACCACTGCTGGCAAAAACAGGACACCTGTTGTCAGTATTCTATCAAACATGATCATTTTAGCATTGGGAAAGTTTGGAACAGCTCCATGAAAACCTGTCTGATGTCCAGGTAGCATCCCAGCCAAACACCAATTCAACTGAATTTTCAAAGTATCATCAATTGACTAGTGAAATGACATGAAAATTTAGATAGGCTCATGGGTGAAACACAGTGCATGTCAATTTGAAATATTTACCTGAAAAAAAGACATATGCTAAAAATACTATTTGAGAGGCACACAAATGTTATAAACACATATTTTTAGTGGAAGCCCCAGTGAATGAAAAGGAATGACTAGAAATTCCTGGCAAAGCAGGCAGAAGAATGCTTTAAAGAAAAAGACACATCAGAGGTTGAAGTCACTCCTGAAGCTAATCTGGGAACTGATGAACAAACAAGAGGAATGGAATAGCCAGAATTCCACCAGCTAGGCTAGTTCTGCCCTTTTGTGCAGTTCTCTCCTTTGTGAGCATCTTTTTTGTATTTTCTTATTGGAAACAAGTGCCAAGAGTATTTGTCTGTACGAGGAAGCAGGATGGGAGTTTGAGAACAACTTCAGACTAAGGCCAACAGAAATGAAGCTGTGAGATGCTCTGGAGATCACACACATTTGGCAGAAAAGTCTTGCATCAACTACGGCAGCAAGAGGGCATTTAGAGGAACATAGCTCAGTCAGAACAGAAATACACTGGGTACCACACTTTCTATTCCAAGGAATCCCAGAGATAGCACAGTTTATTTATAAAGCTACCCTGAGGCCAGCATTCAGAGAACTTCCCTTTTCCAGAATGTGTATTGCTGCAAATGCAACTAGGGCTTTTCCAGAGAGAGAACATCTGTGATTCAACACTAGTGGTTGCAAAATGCACCACTGTTAATGTCACTGTGATCTACCATGAATGTGGCACTGCCCAAGCCTGCCAACTTTATTTCTAGCATCAGTTAGATTTGAGTTTGATCAATAAAACTCTGGTTCTTATAGCAGCTGAGCTTGTCAAACTCAGGAAGTCTCCTTTAAGACTGAGGATACATTGAAGTACTCTTGAGAATCACCTGTAAACTCAGGAATCTCTCTCATGATGAGAACAGTACCTTTTTGAGAATGCATGGAAAGGGGAGAAGCAGAAAGATAGTTACTCTATTCATGTTCCCAACAAAGTGAGAGCCTTGACAGCATGCCCATGGCACAGCTCACAGTATGTGATGGAGCAGTTGTGTTGCACAGCAGAAGCAGCTGTGATTCCTCCAGGCACTGGATGTCACAGGGCAGCAGCTTTACTGCCATCAGCCTGAACTGATACCCTGTGGATAACACTCAGCTCCCAGGTGCAGACTCAGCATGACAGGTGTAACCTGGGAATGACTTCATTCATCTCCACGTTTCTGTTGGCACAGTCAAAAGCTGAAATCAGTGCCTTTGGAAAGGGATCAAGAGGAAATGGTGAGAGAAGAGTAAGGAAGTTCCAGAACATGAAAGAAATGGACAAGCATCCAGCAAAACATAAAACCAAAATGCAATTACTTTCCCATGTATTCATTTGTCTCCTTTGTTACTATCAATTCAGTAGAATTTTGAGGCTCCAGAAAAGATCAATGTCTCTTTTCTTTAAGCACCATATAGACACATAGGGTGAAATCTAAACTCCAAAATCAATTAAAGTATGGTTTTGTTACTTATATCAGCAGAGACAGCATTTCTCCCACAGCAACAGGCCATCCCTGCCATAAGGTATTTTTATTTAAATAAGCAAGTATAGTGAAGGAGGGAACAGAAAAAGAGGAGCAGACAGAGATAAAGTTCAAATTTCACAGAGCAAATCACCAACAAGAGCGAAGAGAACCAGAACTCCAAACATTGCTTCATGTGCTGCAGTCCATGATGATACAGCAGCAAATCCTGCCAAGCTGCACAGTATCAGCTATGGATAACACAGGAGAAAAACCATCCATGCTCTGAAGCTGGTACTTAATGCCCAAGAAAAATTGCAGAAACAATATATTCAAGCCATAAATAAGATTATGTTAATCCACCTAAGGTGGTACTAAAGGGTAGAGAACATTTACACTGTGGGAACATGCCAGCTCTCTGACTGGACTTTGATGTCCTTTGGGTAATACCAGGAGCAGCCAGACAAACCTTCCCAGTGTCCTTAAATTCTGCTGTTAAAGAGCTGCCTGGAAAGGTCAGATAAGCCTCTGTGATTGCATTTGTCTTGACTTCTCTGTGTATACAATGTCCACTTACTACCAAAAATGTCTGGGCTATTGACAGAGAAATTGTAGTGGATAAAATTCAGTTAGTATGGCAAACAACACAGCAAACCCATAATCTCTTGGCTCAATTCCAGCTCCAGGGCACATTTCCTAAACTACTTTGGACTTCCATTTGTTTACTATAAACGCAAGCAAGTTCAGTAGTGGAAAATACCCAGAGAAGAGGGGTCAGAGACCAGAGCACAGTCGTTAATATATGCAACATGACCCTGCTATGATTTTCCTCCCTGGCAGCACTAATTTGCTGTGAGTAGACAGCATTTGGATGCACAGCCTGGGGCATAAGGTCCCAAGGGGTGTTCAGACAGCTGTCACCTCCTGGGCACTGCATGGAAGTGCAGAGATCAGGTCCTCCACAACTCAAGATGATTTGCACAGGCTGCAGTAAATGTCTGCACAAATATTACAACACCTTTTTCTTATGGGTGCAGGGATAGCATTGGCCTCCACTGTTTTATAATTAACATCCTTTAACTATTCCACGCCCAGTCAGCAGCAACTTTCACCAGGACATTTTCCATGCAAACACACAGCCAGAAGTCTGAATTTTGTACTACACTATCTATCTGCATTTCCCCGTTTTGGGGGTTTTTTTTGGCTTATGCCTTAAAAATCTGTCATATAATATAGTCAGGAAGAAGGAAGGGTTAATATAAATATAGACCAAAAAAATGACTGTTTCCTTTGGATAGGAAAGGTCACCACTATTTTCATGCACTTCTATGTATATCCATGATCCTAAAGTAGAGTCTCAGTCTAAGAGCCTGGAATGTGAACACTCTCACAGGTGATAATGTGGGGGAAAGGAAAGGAAGGGCAGAAAGAGATGCTGAAAGTCTCTTTCTTTGGCAGGTGTTGCTCTCAAGCACCTGATTTGATTCTGGTTTAATTTACATCAGGAAATTACTGTAACAATGGAGTTTCATGTCTAAAGCAATCTGAGAGTGAGAATGGGAGCTATAAGATTATTCCTTTGCAAAATTGTACAAGTTAGATCATTCTAGACAAGATGCTACTTTATCCTGAGGGTCATTTGGAGACATTTTTTACATTAAGCACCATCTTTCCATCTTTATTACACAAAATTGTGTTTTTGCTCATAAATTTCTCTCTCCATTGGCTGACCTGCCCCAAAAATGTTTTGTGGTGTCCTAAAGAATTCAGATAGAAAAGAGTCCACTGCCTTCTGTCTTTAGTTTGACACCAGCTTGGAGACTAAGGGACCATTTATTTCTGGAGAAAGGTAACAACAGCTGCACCAAAATGACTCCAGGTTTATTCCAGGGTAACTGCAATCACAGTTTGTTACCAGTCCTGTGGGTTATGTAAACAGCCAGAGTAAATAGCAGGTCTGCAGCAAACAAGCCACGTTCTGTCCTCTGACAACACAGAGGAAGTCTGAGCACATCTGAATGAGGATGTCCACAAGAGGAACGTGGAATCAGGACTAACATGAAAGAAAGACAAAGTATGTCCTTGCCCTGATACTTTAATGACAAAGCAAAATTGGCTAAACTCTGTTGTTTTCCAAGTGCAATGCCAGGTGGCTTCATTAATCCTATGAGTGCTTGCAATTCTGTTCCATCTCCAGTAGCATCTGCACTGGGAACCCTCCCTGCAGGCAAGTCTCACCTGACTCCAAAAGTTGTGTCAGGACTCTCCAAACCATGTGTGCTGCAAGAGGAACTTGAACAAGAGTTCTGTCAAGTACCAGGGGAAAGATGAACTTGTGGCTCTGCTGTACCTGAGTGTCTCTAGACCCTACATGGTCTCACCTCTTCCTGGAACGCCCCAAAGCTGTGGCTGACCACAAAGAGACGAGTTGAGTGAGAAGTTTCCCAGGTTGGATCTAAAGATCATACAGCCCCTTATCAGAAATCAGAATCCCTTACACTCAATAGCTTCTCCTGGTTTTTGCCAAAACAAAGCCAAGCTTGTCCTCAGTTCCCTGAGCTGGACTCCCTGACAGATCTCAGGCTGATCAGGCCACCAGGACTAAGGTGATATCATTTCAGATGGCATCATTTTGTCATTTATAAGCTACTGATGGGACAGGATTCACACTCTCTCAAAATCTTTTAGCGCTGTTCCTGCTGCCCAATAAAAATCACAATCAGACAAGTGGTAATGGTTTTAAACTAAAAGAAGGTTGATTTAGATTAGATATGAGGAAGAATGCTTTACAGTGAGGGTGGTGGTACCCTGGAACAGTTTGCCCAGAAAAGCAGTCAATATCCCATCACTGGGAACATTCCAGGTCAGGCTGGACAGGGCTCCAAGGACCTGATGAAGATGTCCCTGCTCAATGCAGGAACGTTTGAGTAAATGGCCTGTGAAAGCCCCTTCAAACCATTCTGCAATTCTAGAAACTGAGGCTCTCAGCCCTCCATTCAGTCCTCAGACCACTTGGAAAGATGAAAAGCTCTGCAAATTTATCTCATTTTCAAACTTTTTTTGTAGTTGATGCCTCCAAGAAAGCCAGCTGTAGTGCTTGCCAACAAAAAAAACACCATATGGAAATGAAAGAATGACAATAAGGAAGCTGAAACCTCAGGGGGGGAAGGAAACACAAGCAAATAAAACAAAACCAAACCAAAGCCAACCAAAAAACCCAACTAAGGGAATTATTAAATAGTACTAATCTTGAACTCTGTCCTGCAACGCTCACATCTTTTTCTCTAAAACTATAGTGAATGAAATAAAGGAAATGGGCTGAGATTGTGACTATGGTATATAGCACAGTATATATATATATGTATATGTATGTGTGTGTGTGTGTGTGTGTGTGTGTATAGATACGTGTGCAATGTTTTCTCCCTCACAACAAAGCTGTCTAATAATCTCAGGCTGCAAGATCTTTGGGAAAGAGCATTTGCTGTGGTTAACAGCTGAATTTGGTCAACCTCTGGCTGACACAGCACTACAACATCATTATTATCCTTTCTGTGAAAATGCTGTTTCACCAGGGTAATCTCTGACATTCTGGATTTACTCTTGAAGAACCCAATCTATTTTCACTAAGTAACTTGAATCTGGAGTAAGGAATTCAAGGACACTCAGTACATCCCACAGGGGTACCATGATTTTTTTCTTTTGTTTTGGTTTGTGGGGGGATTTTTTAACTGCATTTAACTGGTTTAACAAACATCATCAACATAACAAGAGTTGTTCTTGATTATTTTACTAGTATAAAAAAAGCTAATTAATATAAAACTGATAAGGCCTGATTTGCTTCTCACATGGGGTTGTTCTTTAACAACAAAGCATGGCAGCCTTCCACAGTCACACTATTGACTCATTTCCTTTTTGGAATAGGCTGTTCACACCTCTGGAGGCTGGTGCCAAAGAGGATTGACTCCTGAACCATGTGAAGGAATTGTTTGGGAGAGTGCTGGATGACCAACAGTATGCCAGGGACAATACCAATAATATAAAGGCACAGGTTGTTGAGTTGCCATCTCCTAGAACATTTCTAACATGCTTTCATATGGATAAAGGCTTAAGGGCTTAAGTGATTTTTCTCCTGCTACCACGGTGTAAGTACCGATGCAAAAAAAACCAGAGATAATATCCCCAGTATGGGGTGGGAATACAAACTCACATAAATATAATATTACAGATTCTCTACCCTAAAAAGTCAGAAATACTGTAGAATAACTTGTTGCATTTGATAAGTTTTTTGTATAAACACTGTACTTTAAGGACAAAACTGTTCAAAAGTAAAGTCTTAAGGACTGCACATAGCCGGGAAGATTAAAGCTATTAAATAAACAGAAGCATACATTGCCTAGGGATGTGTTAATCCACAGTCTATAACAAGGCAGCTACTGAAATGTTCAGGAAGAGCTTTCACAGCTTTCATGGCATTCAGCTGATACAGATACAATGATGAATTTTTCACTTCTGTGCAAAAAGCTGTTATCTGTACAAATGTGGAATATGTTGGAAGTCTTGGAACACCTCACCTGTGACACCAGGTAACCAGTGACTGAAAATACATGTAGTGTATTCTGAAGAATTTTAAAACTATATTTTTAAGACAGGACTCTTAAATCCTTACACTTAAAACTCATCCCCACTTCCTGCCCCTAAACTATTAATAAATACTAAAGGACAAAAGAACACAGTTTGGCTTCAGTCAGCTGGTGAAAATCTGGAGCAACTCAGCTGAGGCCAGCGTAACTGAGATCAGAACTTGGCCCAGACTCAACAAACAAAGCCAAATTCATTACCACACTCTTTCCCTACATGTCTGCATATTAAAGAGCATGCTTTTTTGGGGGTTGTTTTTTTGTTTGGCTTTTATTTTTTTTTAAGTGCACATTTCAGCCAGTCTAAAAGTACATTCTGTAATTGTGACAAAAATGCCAACTGACGTAAAGAAGCTCCTCAGATTTAATAATATTTTGCTTGGAAATGGGTGTAGAAATGCATGCATTTTCTAATCCAGTGTGCCTTGGCTCTGATCTGTAGGAAACACCTTTCTGAGAAGCAAGAAAAAGGAAACTTTTCTCCCACATGCAAAGCTTCAAAGATGTCAGCAATGACGGTTATTTTTATCAACTTGGACACTGTCTTTAGTGCTTAGATGAACACAATTTAGTCAAGATAAACAAATTAAAAGCAGCCAGAAATGAAACCAGAAGATTTTGGACACGCTGTATGAGTCCAGTGTAAAAATCTTCCTTCTTGCCACCTTTGACTTTTATCAATTATATATTTTTTTAGCCATGCCTGCAAAGTGTTAAGAGCACTAAATTAAAAAGAAAGGTAGTTAGCTGTCTGCATCTTTGGTCTTCTTTCAAAAACGAAGTTCTGCCCAGCGTAAGATCTTTGGTAGTCAGTCTTGGTCCATATTCATGAATGTGGTCTTTGGAACACCTGGGCACAGCTCTGAATCCAAATCCATCCAGGGGAAGGGGCCGTGCACAGCAACAAGTGCAGCAGGTAGAGAGTGAAAGAGGAGGGATGTGTCATGCCTCATCAGCACCAGGTACATCCCTGAGCACCACACCACAATCACACTTCCCCTACACTTTAAGGCACTAAGACAGAGCTATACCAGACAGTTATTTTGGGTTCAGACAACTGATGTCATGATCCAGCTCCCACAGCCAGTGTACAGTTTTCTTAGTAGAAATCATTCAGTTTGCCTCTCCAAGAAAAGGACAGAATTTATGTCATTTTCCTCTTGTGATACAAGATGAATTCTGGAGGGGACTATTGGTACCCACGGTGCTGTCAGCTAAAGAAGCATCCCAGGGAACCTGAAAACAATTGGATTCATGATCAGTCTGTCTTTTCTACTCTATTCCTAGTTTCTCCCATAGCCTCAAGGACTCACCTTCCTTATGGAGACACCCTCAGAACCTACATTCCTGGGACACTCATACATCTCTCCTTTACATGTATTCTGTCCATGGAATTGCTGTGGAGGGCTCCCCTGCTCCTCCCTTCCCATCATCAGCTCCCAGTCTGGACTCATTGCTCTCATGGAGTGGGAAAGATGACCTCTGCCAGAGTACCATGGAACACAGCTATGGACTAACACCTTCAAGCTGTGGAGGAAATGGGTGGCAGAGGCATCAACCTTCCACTGCTCCTCAACCCCAGGTGCTGCAGAAGCAGGAGGAGATGCACCACGTGCAGAACTCTGTAATTCCTGCTTTGGCTGAGGCAAAGGAGTTCTGCTGCTCAGCATGCATTGCCAAAGCCAGCAGTCAGCCCTATGGTCACACCTGGCAGCAGCCCAGCCCATCTTCATCTTGAGCTGCCCTCAAACAGCTGTGGCCTCAAAGTCAGCCCTGGCAACTTCTACATTCACTTTAGGGCTGCTCCTCACCACCAGATGTTCTCAACGTGGCCGTGGAGTAAATTGAGTCTGGCCTTCATAAAGCCTATTGATGCTGTCTCATTTAGCAAAGCTCACATTTATAGGGATTTATTGGGCACTTAACTGCATGAAAGAGGAAAATATTTGCTTGTAATTTCAATTGCTCCGTATGGCTCTCTGACTCAGTGGCCTCCAAAAGCACACAAATATTTTCCAATAAACAAAGAACTGGTTCAAACACAAACACATTTGATTCATAAGCTTTTTTACACCCCAAAATCTGGAACAGGTAGAACTTTTTTTTTTTTTTATTTTTAACTCTAATGTGACTAAAATATTCAGTTAGGATATCTACACTGGGCAGCGGCTCCTTCAGGCCTCAAGGAGTCACTGACTTAACTAGGGAGTGGAACAGAGCATTAAGCTTGCCATTACATTAATTTCCAAAGCACAACAGCTCATGGTCATCATTTTGATCTGTGCTGCTAGCCACCTTCAGTGATTGAGACCAAAGATTGAGAGAATTCTTGCATGCAAACATCTTTCAAACTGAACCCATGTGTGGAATTATCAGTCAGTAACTTTCCTGTGTAGGTCAAATCTATCCACATGTGCACCCCCACAAACAGGACCCAAAGAACTTCTAATACCAGAAAACAACTGGAAATCATAAAACCAAGCAATAACTAAAAAACTGAGCCACTGCATCACATTAGTGACTAGGCTGAACAGGCAAAAAATCAGTGAAGTCAAAGAAACTGGGCCAGTCTGCATCAAGAAAAAGATGTTCCATTATCGCTAGGGTTCCCTGTTTCTGTCAACAGTGGTAGTTTACCCAACAACTGCTGTTGGTTTTAGCTTTTCAGGTTGTCACAAAGCTTGTTAGAATGTTGTCAGCTGTGCTAATTTATCATATTTATTATGTAAATAATTTTCTATTTGTTCTTGCTTTGTTGCTAGTTCTCTACATCTCCCTTCTGACTACAGAACAACAAAGGCACCAACCAAAATATCAAATCATTTGTAGACTGGCAT
The DNA here is from genome assembly GCF_001522545.3 of Parus major. NCBI lineage: Eukaryota > Metazoa > Chordata > Aves > Passeriformes > Paridae > Parus > Parus major. The sequence goes on from NC_031781.1 coordinate 10,416,068, forward strand.
ACTGAATTGTGCTTCCTCATCAAGCCCAAGAGTTCTGTTTGAACAGTTGTTTGTTGATATTCATACTGAACTGTATTTTGTTCTCTATTTCCTCTGGTTTTGCATGTTCACTTCTCAATATTCCTTGCGATTTTCATTTAAAGCCACTGAAACTAGTCTAAGAAGGGATTGAGAAAGTCAGGCTCCATCACTCTTCCAAGAGAATCACCCTTAATAATTTGGGGGGATGGAGAGGAGAGGCTTTCCTGTTTTATTTTTTTAAATAATCATTTATTTGTGAAGGTCTATCAGACCTAAATAACAAAAATCATTGCCCACAGGTTTTATCCCTTTTTTCCAATCCTTCTACCCACCCACCAGGTCTTCGTGGTACTTCGTGGACAGCTGGGATTAAACCACAACAGCACCTTCATGGGCCATCTTCCACCGCCAGACTACAGCTCCTACACATGAAATATTCACAACAATTGATAGAATAAGCTGTTACAGTTAATCATATCAGTGAGTTTAAACATAAAAATCAGATTTAGAGAAGTTCTTCATAATTTGGTACAGTGGGAACGAAGAAACTACAAACAAAGCAATTACAAGCAGTATTGTTGACAGGATATTTAGCAAGCCATTAACACTGGCACAAGTGCCTGCTGAACTGACTCTGGTGTCCCTTAGGAAAGGATTTATATATCTGTTTGCACTTAACACCACAGGGCATCTGGCCAAAGCTGTGTGCTAGGAAGAGTGTGTGCATTTCTGCATCTCTAAGAATTGTGAAAAATCTTGTCTCTGTCAGAAGCTTTCTTCCTGAACTATTTCTATCAGTTGGCTTAAATTCTACTTATTTATTGGTTTATTTTCAACAGAGGAATTTGAAACTTTGCTACAAACTTGCTCATCACATAACTGAGGTAAGCTACATCTTTTTCTCCCCAATGTTCTCATCAAGAAACAGGGTCTCTAAATAAAATTTTGTGTGAAAAAGTTGCTCCATTTTTTATTTTTCAAGGAAACTTATGGATCCAATGAAAACCCAATCATTTTTTTCTTTTTTTCTTTTTTTTTTTTTTTAAGTTTTTGTCAAAAGACAGAATTTCCTTCTCCAAATGGAAAAATTTCAAAACTCACTGCAGCCATAACATCTTAACTCTGGATGGAAAGAGATCTTATTTCTCTGGAAATACTTTTCTCAGAGGATGAGATGTTCAGAACAAAATGAGAAATTATATTGAGAAAGAAAACAGTGGAGTTCTACATGGTGCTTCCCACTTACTTCCATCTGAAACAAAGAAGAAAAGTTGCTTTTGTACAGTGGCCTTTTCTGTTGAGAGGCACTACTTAGAGAAACAGAATCAGCTTCCCACCAAGCAACATACATTGAACAATTTCAATACAGACAGCACAAGAGAGGCTCGAATATGATCTGCTTGATGAGTGATGCACTTGTCCCTGCTCAGAATTTCTTCATGTCCAGTTTCTTCCCATATCTGCTGGTTTTTCAGGCAGTGCCATTTCCTGGGAAGGAGAATGGCAGTAGGAGACTGCAGGAACACTCCCCTGGATGCCAGGAGTGCTGTCAGCTCCCACCAAGAGAACGCTTCCTTGTGTTCGCATCCATTTCTCACAGGAAAACCAATACCAGAAATATTGAAACCTCTTCTTGGGTTGCCACATTATTATCCTTAAGCCACTTCTTGAGCTTCATGAACTGTAAATCTTTAATTTATAGATGAGCACATTAATGTAAGATTTTTTACATCATCTTTGGCATGATGTCAAGATTAAACATCACACACAACCTTGAGGGGAAGCTGATACATGGAGCATAAGGCTGGCAAATTCCGAGTGTTTCACATATTGACTTTTGGGTTTAGAGGACTGTCAGCATGAGGAAAACTCATTCAGTTATTTAGCATTGCCCCTTTCAGAGATTACAGCAAACTGATTGCTTTACCATGGACTATGAATCATATAAAGCTCTGCTGTATTCTGGAAAGTCCTTGATCTCATCTGGGCCCAGATAACACACTTGACTCACACAGTCAAATAAGGAAAAAAAAAGGGGCTTCTTTCACAGCATTGCAAATGTCATTATTTCATTTTGGAGCTTGTGATCAGCTCTGTCTTGTGATTATCAGTAAATTCCAGCTTCCACTTTAAAAAGTCACTGTCTAATTTCAGTGTTCTTGGAGAACAACATAATCCCATGGTACCCTTAAACCCTAAATGGTTCAAAGACTAAGCCATTGGATGCTCATTTAACTCTTTTTAGAAAAACTTCTTTTCACTGCACTTTGGTGTTAAAATCCTCTATTATTTCTTTTTCTTCCTTGTGGAAAAAATAACTCCACAAAAAAAAAGTTAATAAACATGTTTTGAAATTCTGAAAGCACCTCTGGAATTCAAAAGCTAATTTTGAATTTTTTCTTACATTTCCTCCATAGTTTTTCACTAATCAATGTTCTGATAAGTCAAGGCAGTAATATTTAAGGAAGACTGAGTAAAATATTTAAAATTTTAACTATTGATCTCCCATATAAAAGATTTATGTGTTTTCAATTTTGCAGCACTCGCTGTATAAATGCTGAGTTTTGTGTAACTGAATTACAAACATATCTTAATTTAAGATCTCATATCTAGGAACCATACCTTTTACGAGAAAATACATTGCTCTTTTATGGGAAAAACAGCCTAAGATTAAAAAAAAAAAAAAAAAAGGTAGACTGATGTGTCAAATAACATTTATTTCCTCTCCTTTTCTGATGCTTTGAACTGAAATCATTATTGCAAACTACGCTTACACTTATTGGAATAGACTTACTCTTAATTGAGAAAATCTATCACTGTGGATTTTACTGACCAGAAATGGCAGGAGAAGCCTTGAACAGCATAACAATTGGGCTGCTTCTGCTTTGAGATCACATAGACTTAGAAATAATATTTTCATTTATTCCCATGGTTTTGAAGAGCTAATATTCCCCTAGAGAATAACTAAAAAATAAATAAAATCTGACTTTTTGATTCTTTGCATGATTCACCCTTATTTATCTTAATACAATTTTCGCTACAATAGTTCAGTAAAAAGGACTAGAGTCTTACGCTTACCATATGTTCCAAATTATCACTGTTTGAGGCTCAAGTGGCAGAAAGGATGAAATTAATTCCTCTTCCCCTTTAAAAAAAACAAACTGACAGAAATGAGAGAATTTACTCCATCTGTTTCCAGTCTCGAGCCCACCTTGTAAAGCTCAGTACTTCAGATTCAATTTGATAGCAAAATTGAAACAAGGGAACAATAAAGGCATGCAAAATCTTAACACTGAACTTATTTTTAACTGTATTGTGCTAAATTAGACTGGGAAAAAAAATTCAAGCCCTGAACAGGTCCAGATAAAGCCAGAATTCCAGGCCTGATAAAAATAGTCATGAAACAAATTTTATATCAGATATTGGCAACAAGTAGTCTGGTCTCCAAACTAGTTCAGTGAATGGCCCAGTCAAATGTACAAAGCTGTCAGGTTTATACTGCACAGATCTGTTGAAAAGCTTTTTATTTACAATAGTAGTTTGTATGCAGCTATGCCCTGACATTCTTTCTAGAGTGCTTTTGCAAGCCTCCCCCTTGCAGAAATTCCTCCTCTACCTTAAAAGCAATAAAGAGCAGATTGTCACCAGAAAGCAAAGAGTGCTCCAACCAGCTGAAAACACAGAAGGGAAGTAAATATGGGATTACGCAAATTACAATCTGGCCAGGGGTTTGGGATCAGGATAGAGCTCCAAATCTCCAGCTCTCTATCTGCTGATCTCATCATTGCAATTCCTCCCACCTCCCTTAAGGTCTTCCATTGAAACCAAAAAAAATAAGCAATAAAGAGGTCGTAGCTAAAACACATGTTTATTTCCAAACTCTCAACACAGCCTTTAGATAAACAGTTCCTGTAGAGACTACTGAAAATTTTTCTGTTACAATGAGGAAGGAAATGCAAATATTGGACTCTCCAATATCACAGAGTCATCCAGCAACCTCCAAGGTCCTCAAAATGTTTTTCCCAGCTTCTTCTTAGGGCAGTCTTTCTTTCCACATCCTATAAAGAGTGAGCAGGCATTCTGAGGTAGCCAAAAGAAGTAGTTCCAACTCCTTAAGAACAAACACCTTGTTTTGGGGAAGCTCCAAGGTAATTAACTCAGCTTTAGCAGAATGGCAGGAAGGTCCCTTAAACACAGAGGAAGAGGTGGAAAGGAGGTGGATGGATCACCTACACTTAACCCAGAAAAGGAATCTCCATGAATTGTATGTGTTTGATAAATAGCCCCATACCATCACTAAATAAATGCAGCCATGGTGAAGGGTGAGAGGGGTAAACAGCTTCACAGCTCCAAAGAAAATGATCATTTTCTTTTTCCTGACTTATGGCCTAGTGTGAAAGGAATGCAGCTGTCTGATATCCTGATGGCTTTGTTTGTTTTTGCTACAGATAATTGTCCTTTTAAGCTCCATTACTTCCTTTGTGTTATTTGTACTGTCCAAGATAATGCTTAAGGCTACCAAGGCTGAAAGTCAAACAGCTTTTTTTTATAGCTATTCTGAGCTGCAATGCAACAGCAGAGAGCACTGCAGCCCTATAGCCTACATCAAGTGTCCCCAAATCACCCACCAGCACTCTTCATTCTACCATCTGCAAGTCCTTCCCCAAGTTCAGTGTTGCTGTGCCTTCACCTTCCTTGAAGCAGAGGTTGCAACCACCTGAAGTGGAATTAACAGGAGAGAAGATATTCTCATTTCATACAATCCTCTCCAGAGCTCTGGTCTGCCAGAAGCACCCACCTCATCACCAGAAAGAGGATGAGTGACCCTCCCAAGGAGATGGTGACAGTCAAATAACTCCCACCTTGAAAACATGAGCAGTCAATCTTAGAAGTTGTGGCAGTATCCAGCATCAGCCCAGACTGTAACAAGAGGATCTGGAAAAGCTTTTACATCTGGTCACAGAACAAACCCATAAGAAACAGCTCAATGGTGGCTGTTCCATTGGAGTTCTAACTTAGCTTTGGTTCCAGATTAAGAAATCTCTCTAATGGGTAAGAAGCAGATAAAAAATGACATCTATTTATGGGTTCTGGGCCTCGCAGTCAGTTTATTGGAGTCTGGTTCTGGGTCCATCACTTTAAGAAATAAATGAATTGATGAAATGGCTGAGGGAGCTGGGGGTGTTTATCTTACAGAAAAGGAGGTACAGGGGGGAACTTGTCACCCTACAACACCTGAAAGGAGATGGGGGTCAGTCTCTTCTCCCATGTAACAACTGGCAGAACAAGAGGAAATGGCTTTAAACTGTGTCAAGGAAGGTTCAGTCTGGACACGTTCACTCAAAGTGTGATTAAACATTGGAACAGCTGTCCATGGAAGTGGTGGAGACACTGTCCCTGGATGTGTTCAAGAAACAGCTGGACAAGGCCCTCAGTGCTATGGTTTAGTTGACAAGGTGATGTTCAAACAAAGGTTGGACTCACTGACCTTGGAGCTCTTTTCCAATCACAATGATTCCATGTGGGCCCCTTCTCAGGAGCCAGCAGTCCCTCCCAAAGAATGTCAATTTTTAGTCAAACTGTCACTCAAAGGCTGTAACAGGGTTTTAGTTTTGTTCAGTTTTGGGTTCCTGTTACCAGGAACTTCAAAACAAGAGGTCAGACTCAAGATGTAGTGCCACAGACATTTCCATTTCCTTCAAGATACCTCAATTTAGGGTTGCAGCAGGTTTGGAGAATGAGAGATAAGGTAGCAATTCACCAGGGCAGCCTCCTCCCTCTGCATTCAGCCCACTGCAGCAGTAACACACCACTGAATATGCTCCTTGGAAAAAAAATTAAAATGAGAAAAAAAGTCATGTTCAGTCTTAAAGAGAAAGACCTAAGTCAGCCTTCCAGAATGTAGCACTTAGACTGGAAAACTTCATTCTTGGATCCCAGCTTTACAGCCTGGCCCTGGGAAATGCATCTGGTTTAACCAATTGCATTTTACCCTTAGCAGAAAACTAGCAATTGTCAAGGAGTTTCCTAACTGCCAAGAATTCCTATCCTAGATTTATGTCCTTCACTGTCCATTGTTCAATTCATTTTTAACTAACTACTTCAAGCTTTAGCCTTGATCTTACTACTCTGTGGGCAATTCTTTTCCTCTGTTTGAATGCTAATACATTTTAGAGAGTCCGTAAATGGCTAATAAAAATGTCATCATCTCCCTGATCAGATTAAAGCAAGATATTAGCTTTATCTGTTCTCTAACTGCTAAGGAGAAAGGCAGGATAGAAGGCTTTATGAAGGAATGAAGGAAAATGTTTTGTTGAAGGGGTCAAGACATGGGAATGAAGAATAATGAATGAAGTAGAAAGACCAGATTTGCATAAAGCAGCACTGCTTCTTGAGAGTAATTTTGCTTCACCAAGTTCAATTAGAAACAACTAGGAAGGTAAATTTGTTGTGTTTATTAAACTACAGACCAAGAATCTAGAAAGGGAGAACACAAACAAATGTCACATTACACAAGCTATCACCACAAACTTATAGAGACCTTTGTGTCTCTTAAATATTTTGCCCACAACAGTTCTGCTACTCCACAGTAGTAGCAAGACCCACTTCCAGTGGCTACAAAGGCTTTGCACATTGTAAGAACCTGAATTAACTCATGTGTGGTGGTGAAATAAGTCAGCATAATGCAGATTCATAACCAAAGCAGCCCTTATAACCCAGTTCAGCACTTTTTCCCCCTCCTTGCACTGTCCTAGGCAGGGTAACCTCAGGAAGTTTCATATGCAACAGAAAATCACCCACTTCCTCCCTGAATTTGCTCTCATACCAGTATCTATAGTCCTCACAGTTTCCCCACTTCTTCCAACTGTGGTGCACATATCTTGCTTTGATTACCAAGGAATTCAAGGAACACTGGAAGAAGCCTCTTGGCCACTGCAAACAGGTCAAAATGGATCAGCAGAAAACAGGAGCTAAACAACTTGACCTGAACAGTATTCATTTCAGGAGTGAATCCACTCTTTGAGGCAGTCCCCCAAAAGCTGCAGGTTAAGCAAACACTAGGTGTAATTTGTCAGCTTTTGGTTACATGTCAGTGTTTGAATTAATTTGCCTGACAAAAGGCACTCATGTAAAACAGTGATCAAGCAAGGTCACAATGACACCTGGCTCCCTGCTCCTCCAACACCTTTGCCCACTATGCTGTGCACAACAGCTTTGGCCCCAGCCACTGCGACAATCAGCTGAGCTACAGAGCTTCTCCATGAAAGCAGAACCTGGCCTCAGGCTTCTACAACACACCTGCAGCAGACAGAATGCAAAACTTGAGCAATGGCCACTGCTGAAGCCTCCTTCCACCGAGAGAAGCTGGAACATGCAATGACACAGGAGGGAAACTGAGATCCAACCACGCATTTCAGCAGGGATCCAGCAGGGTACAGTTGTGTAACGAGTGAACCAACACACGCCAAAACAACATAACAACAACTTTCCTGTTTCACCCCCTAGCACAAACATTTCTTGAGAGTTTGAGAAGGATTCTAAACCTGTCTGCACTGAAGAGCTATTTTGGCTTCTCCTCCTGAGGGCTGAGCCCTCACCAAACAGAACAGGGATGGAGGGTTGTGAGCCAGGACACCCTGAGGTCAGGGGAACATCAGGTGCTGGGTACCTCATCCAAGGCACACACACCTGAGCAGAACAGGGCCAGTTATGCAACCTCATTCTGCTGCTGGCAACTGCACCATTAAAAACTTAAGAGCAGAGTTTTATGCATATGAACAAATGTTTTAATTGCTTTAATCCCATCTGTACTACACTTTCTCCTCCTAGGCTTTACCACATTCTGTTTACTTACAAACATCTCAGCTCATTAAGTCTAAAGTTCTGACCTTTGCATCATATTCAGAGACACTTTCCTACCATGTTAACATAAAGATGTTTCTTCAGCATGTTTTGACACATCTGCCTTGCTCAGAAGTGCCAGAACATCTCTCCCATGAGACATCCTTCGAAGAGTCAACAGGAGAATTAAGCAGAAAATCTGCATGGGAAAGACAGATGTTTACATGGGAGAAGAGCTGCCACTAATTGCAGCTATTACAGCACTGAAAGGTATCAGCACAAGTCCATGTTCAGTGGAACAACATGTTATGATACAAAACATCCTACAAGGCCTGATCTGACCCAATTCCCAGAAATTGTACCTTATTAACAAATGTTATTAACTTCAGTTCAATTACTCAGACAAAGATATCCACATACAAGTCCTGATTCAGTAACCTCTACAAAGTGCCTAAAGCTCTGGAATGTGGGTAGTCAGCATTACTTAGAATGACTCAGGTCACTCTAAATATAAGATACTCACTTTGCCTTATACCTTTAGCAAGTTTTAAACCATACATAAAATGATCACATGTGCTGCTTTGCACCTTATTGCTCAATCAGGTGCTGCTATACAGAAGCATTAAGTGATTTATTATATAGCAGACAGCACTCCATAGTACACACAGTACAGAGAATTCCACTCTAATTCCATCAGCAGTTTGCTGTGTAATTTCTGGTGCAGGCAATACATTACTGTGTCCTGTATAGTAATTTATAGACCCTTATTTAAGGTCTATAAATAAGGGCTGGAAAGGATGCATTGCATAATGATAGATGCTACAAAGTAAATAAGTCTGATTTTGGGAGAGTCAGAGAAGCTTCTGATGTTCAGCACTCAAATAGCCTCTACAGAACCATCCCTCTATCATTTGACTTCTTTCTCTCTGTCACTTGGCAGTCACAGATCTAACAAAACTGAGGTAGAGCGATGTGTAAATGGAGCAGAAGGAAGATGCATGCAAGTCTGAACTGGGTCACCATAAGTTAGTGGACTTGTGATCATTTATAGCAGTAAAGACTTGGACTTGTAATTGTGTACACGAAGTTTCACTCAGGATGTAATTCTTTACAGATTAAGAATTCAGTTTGGGTGTTAAAGCCTTCTTGCCTTCAAGAGCTCCCAGTTTCAATTTTCAGAATTTGGTGGGGAGATGGAATTATGGCCCACACATATTTTCCCTATTTCAGCCACTTTTTTTTGGTCTTTGTACTTTGTATCTCATTACCCCCTTGGCTGATTCTCTGTTTTAAGGTGGAAGAAAGAAATCAGCACTTCTGTGCTTCAGACACACCAAGCTTTACTATAGCTGTGGCTATTTTGTGGGTATCAGTCTGAAACATCTTCTTTACCTAAAAAGCCAGGGAGTACAGCAGTTTAAGGAAAAGACCAGAAGAATTCACTATGAAAAGCAAATTCCCTGGAAAAGATCTACACCTCCTGATGCATGCTGAAGTTCTGCATAAACTTGCCTGCTTGCCCTAGCTTGGAGGGAAAACCTTGGCTCTGAGCAGAGCACCAGCACTGTGAGGAACCCAGCCCCTCACCTGGCCATGGAGGAGCCTTTTCTCAGCTGGCTCAGACTCCACAAGGAGACTCACCCAGGACAGAACTCACTGCTCTTGCCACCTACCTACTCTTATTTTGTAACACAGCAGGAAGGTCTTTAGTGAAGTGGAATTAGCAGAGAGCCCTGAACCCTCATCAGCTGTCCTCAGCAGGAAGGAGAAACCACATTCACATCTCCTCTGGGAGACCACAAGTCCTTCCAGAAGAGACTTTACCAGTTGGTATCTGGCACCTTTAAGAACCAGGGTGGCTTGAATCCACTCCCAGCTTCAAGCCTCATAACTCTGGTTAACAATCTCTCCCTCCCAGTAGGACACGACACAGAATAAACTGCCATGAAATAAAATAATGCAGGGTCTTCAAACAGTTCTACCTTCAAGTTGTATGTGGCCATTTTCCTTCTGAAGCACAAAAATCATATTCATCACATTCTCTTCCCATCTCCATTTGAAATTTGTTCCTGTACTAAACCCAGCTCAAAACCTTCTGTCATTCAAAGCAGGCCTGTGCTTCCAAAGCAGTGCTAAGTCTTCAGTAGCAAGTAGCAATATAAAGGGCTGCACCTAATGAATTATGTCCAGCTCAGTTAACAGTTCCCTGTGGATAAATTAGAAATGCCATGAATAAAAGTCAAGGAGAGAGACAATTTTGGAAAAGTCTTGCTGGAATTTGCTACAGTTAGCAGGAAATTTGCTCATTTTATTTAGGGAAAAAAGCAGCAAGAGATTATATGCATGAGGTTTTTGGAAAGAATGAGTACACCAGAAGGCAAGACCATGTTGGGAGGTATTTTACCTGCAGAGCTGCACACAGGAATTCAGACAAAACGTGCTCGCTGCAATGGTGCAGACAGCAGCATGTAGATGAGTCTGTGCTGTCCCCTTACTGACCTGTGATTAGCCTTCTGGATCTGTCTACCACACTGGTGTTGCTGTCTAGTGCTGTATACAGCCCAAGTAAATTAATACAGGGATCTGGTGAGGCTGTCAGCCAGTGCCATATCCAGGAGAAATCAGAAAATTCCATCTACGGTGGCATAAGTGGAACATATCAAGGACAACATCCACCAGCACCCTCTTTGCTTTAATGGAAAACATTCTCCTTACTTGTCCCACCAAGAACATGCTGCTCATGTGCAATGGCCCTGTCTTTTAGAGATGTGCATACAAAGGGCAGGGTACAGCACAGAGGCAGGTCAAGGGGTGCAAGGGAAACAGGCTGAAAAAACCCAGCCAAACACCTCATACTAATTATCACCCATTCCACGCTTTTGTGAAGATCTTTGATATTTGAAAGCAGCTGCCAAACCTTTCGAACAAACCATTTTTTGCCTGAAGAGATGGTGGACCCTTTGCTGCCCTTTCTTTGTGGGTGGATGGCATTATTTCTTCTCCTCAGCTGAATGGCAACAACGTTTTGAAAAATGAATTACAAAAGCGGAGAATTGCAAATACTTGTCTGAGCACAAATTGCTTTGTTTGCCTGAGAGGGAAGGTGTTTATATGAAGAACGATCACTCTTGTACAGGCACCTTCAGAGACAACACACATTCACAACCACAGTGGAGTTCCCACAGCAGCTCACCAGTGAGCATGAGCACGAGCAGCTCATGCCTCCAGAGAGATTAATTGAGCACTTTCTCAGTTCTCATCTCCACCCAGAAGCTGGCATTCTCAGGCCTGCAGTAAGCCATCTACCACCAGCCATCTGTCTTGCTGTCGTCCCCATTAAATTAAACATGCTTTATTTCTTGCCATTTACCTCGCCTTGATGCGTCGCTGGAAAACAGAAGCCTGCAGTTTGGGAAAATTACTCCTCTGCATAATTTGAAGACTTGTGGTTTGACGTAACCATTATAAGGGAAACAGATTTGAAGATCAGTGATTCTAGACATGCACTCCCCCATCACCCCAGGAATTACTGGGGAGAGCAGTTTGGCAGTACAGGCTGGGCTTCTATGTTGGCACCTTTCACAGAGTGCAGAGGGTCCCCTGACCCTTTCCTACAGCAGCTCCCCAGCTGTGGCAGCACACACCACACACTCTCAGTGCCAAGATCTTGCACAATTTACTTGCAAGTCTTTAAGACGGGCTCTGCTGCCTGTTCTGTGCTCAGGCTGGAGAGAAAGGGAATACTCCCATTTTAGCTGTGTATTATTTTGAACACATGATGACAGAAGCTCTGCAGTGAGGAGGGTTCTGCAGCATGAGAGCACACAGGCACAAATGCCTATGAGTGCAGGAGATGGGGAGAAGAGCTCACACATGTTCTTGCCCAGCCAGGTGGCCCTGCTGTATGCTGAGCTGCAGTGATACGACCTGGGCTCCAAATTAGGCGTCTTCTGTCACATGTTTCTGCCATGAACACCACACATTAAAAAACACACGGAAAACAAATCAATGTGAAAGCAGCTGAAAGCTCACTCCATGGTATTTGCTTCCATGCCCTCAGTCCAAATGCCTAGGATTGCCACAGCTCAAAGACACTTTCTGCCAGACTTCAGGGAGGAGCACTGCATGTTTTTGGTGCAGGAAACTGTACTGTCTCTCTTCTTTGAACTTCCACAGCTCTGTATGAACTGGATATAAATTCCTAAACTTGGGGGAAGAAATATTTGAAAGCAGATTTAAGCATCACAGTCATCCCCCTTTTTTGGAATGGTCTGAACTAACTTTGTCACCTTTTCGACTTACAGAGTGCAATGCAGATCTGTCTTCAAGTCTCCACAGCCTCAACACCTTCCACAGGCCTTTATGTCCTCTAAAATCCAAGACAAAAGATTTTTTCCAGTATTATTGGAAACAAGCAGCAAACAAATCTGCTTAGACACCAAAGAGTTACATCATATTCTATGAAACAAGTGTCACCCTTCAGCCTAGCACTGCACTGAAGAGGATTTCCCAGAGCTGGAGGACACTGACATTTTAAGCCTATAGTCAGCTCTCTACCTGTAAGCACAGCTGTTCTCAAGAAAGCTTGACAAAGGACAAGGTCCAAGATCAGAGCAGAAACAGGACTTGCTGGAAAATAGCACTTGTGAAAAAGGCTTGCAGAGCACCACACCAAGACATGCCCACTGGCAGCAGGCACTGAGGAGCAGACAGATCTGTGCTTCTTCCTGGAGCATGGACCAATCTCTGCCCCATGCTAACTCAGAACCACCCAGCTGCTCCCCTTTAGCTGCAGAAGGAGCCACACACATCTTATTTTACCAAAGGTTTTAGCATATGCTGAATCAAAAAGCCACATATGTATTTCAGAACTTCTCTCTCTGCAGAATGATGCTGGTTCCATGCCTTCCTAAATTCCCTTCAGACAGCACCTGGAGGTCCTGCTCATTAAATATCCAAGGTGACCCTACAATACCCATTACTTTGCTGACATTGAAGATCTCTGCCCATAAATCCCTTCACACCAAGTGATGTTTGAACAAGACCCTGTGAGACGGAGATGATCACCTTGCCACACTAGAAATTGATCCCATCCCGTGTCAAAAGCAGCTATCACAACTTAAATTATTTTTGTTCTGTTTCCTTTTTTCCTAGAAAAAGGACTCTCACTCAGACACAGTAAAGTGGATGCATTTCAAGAACAAATTTAAAGCACATCAGAGGGTTACAAAGGAAAAAGCACACACTCTCTGGGACATTTTCCTTCAGTTCTCTCGAGCTGCAAGTATACAAACACATAGGCCTGTACTTCATTTTAGTATAGAAACCAGCAGGTTTTGTATCACAGATGTGGAAAGGGCAGGCACACTCCCATCTGAAGAATCAGGGCCGAAACCATGGCCTCTTACTGGAGTGAGGGCTGAGAAATATCTCCCTCCACAAGACAGAAGTGAGCAAAGTTAGGTCACACAATTGGAGCACAAGCTGTAGGGGAAAAAAAACCAACCCTGTTGGTAAAGCCACAGTAGATGGGTCTGCAGCACCTGTTTAATTTGGTTCTTTAATTTGGGGAAAAACTGCAGTCTGAAGAACTTTCCATTTCTATCCACATTCACATGGGACATTTAAAAGGATTCCAATACAGTACATATTACAGCAAAAACGCCAAAGGGTTAAGCTCATAATCACACAAAAGGAAAACTAGGAAAGCACAAGCCTAGAGCATTCCTAATCCCAGCTCACATATTGGAGCAGCAGTTTTAAGCAAGTGCTGTGGCCACCTTCTCGATGTTGTCTGGTTGGAACTCATCTGGATGCATTTTATCTCCCAGAAGCCTTGGGGGAAAAAAGAGACATAAAAAAAAAAAAAAAAAAAAGCTTGTTTTTTACAATCTGGGAGGCATCCACTCAGCAATAAATAGCACAGCATTCATTTAGCAATATCCCCTTTCCTCCACCCACTCAGCCTGGGCTAAGCTTTTAGCACCTCATAGTCTATTCATTCTTAAAAGCCATCAGGATGCAAACAAGTACTCAGAGGGGATCAAGGATCTGTGCCTTCCTGTGTATGAATCATTACAGCAGACTCACCGTGTTCAAGTGAGTCTCAGTAAAGGTACTTTCATGAGAGTTTCTCTCCAAGAACATCAATAGAACGGTTGAGTAGAACATTCTAGTCTGCACAGGCTCTTGAAATGCAGCTGCCTGTCCTCAAGTGCCTGGCCCTGTGACATGTCCAGCAGCATCAGCAGGAGCCAGGGGACTCAGCTGAACTGCTGTTTGATTGCTCTCTTCCCAGATACTGCGACTTCCACGCAGGACTTCTTACAGCTTCACTCCACAACTTGAAAGTTTCCTATCACAAACTATTATCTATTCAATGTTTTAGACAGCTTCACAATCTGAGTTGCATTTGAAATTTGGCATAGTGTGTTAGCAGATGATCTGTTTGGCATTTGAAGAGCTTTGCTTTTTTACATTGGTCAGATTTAAGAGTTTGGCCTGCCCCAGGTAGCAGCTTATTTTACTGGCTTTCTGTATTGATACAGAGATCAAGGATCTCAATCATAAGCAGTCCTGCTGAGCAGGAGCTGTACAAATGCTGAACAAAAAGACATCTCATGCTTTTTACTTCACTTTGAAATAGATATTTCGATGTGAGACAAAAAGATCTTTCTTCCTCACAATAAGTACTCGGAGCAGCCTAAAGAGAGATGGCCAGCAGAAAAAAGTTCTTTCATGGAACTCCCCAGAGGAGGGGCTGAATAGATTGGTAAGCAGGCCTAGATCTGAAGCAGGCTTTGGGAGACTTCTACAAAGCAGTGGTTCACTGTGTTTTCTTCTCCCATCACTTAAAATCACCCAGACAAATACATACACAGACACAGAGCAAACATGGATTTCACTCAGCATGTTCCCAACAGTGTCTGCTTAATTTTTTTAATGCATCAGTTCTTTGCTCATAAAAGCACCAAGTGTGTACTCATAAAAGTACACACTAAAAATCCTGTGAATTTCAATCTTTCCTTTTGGGTGATGATTTTACTGTTATTGTTTCTAGACACACATGCTCCTGGCAACTCCATAGTTCATTGCAATTCCCAAAAAAAAGCCCAGAAAATGCTGACTAACCCTGTTTTTGAGGGAAAGAATAAGTGATGGTGCAGACAGCTGTGAGACATAACCTGGTCAAAGTATGAAATTGCAAGGCCATGGAAACAAAACCCCTGTGAATGCCTATGGAGAGCTGTATCTGGCACGATAGCTCTTACTCACTGTCACACACACACACACCGCTTTTGCATCAGCTGCTGCTGTGGACCTCAGATCTAAAGAGCTGCAGAGCCCATTAGATGTCTAATCACCCATGATTAATTCAGATGGAGCTTTCCCATTCACAGGAACACTCCCTGCTTCCGAACAAGAACAGCAGTGTTCTCAATTGTGTCTCAACATGCTCTATAAAGTGTGATGAAAGAGGACAAGAAATTTTCCTCGAGAAAGACAACAGTCTACTCTTGTTTTAATAAACTTGTACATTTAGTTCTTCATGAGTGCAGACTTTTATTACCTGTGGCAAGCCAAAACTGCTAAGCAGCACCCGCCTCTGGGATAGCCCCTTTAGAGCTCTCAGAGCCCACATTAACATGCCAAACACGCTAAGGTTTACTTCTCTTTGTCCCTCTCACAGGCCCATCTGCTATTTCCTTAAAGTGAGACCCAGTTTCAACAGCACACACCACTCACACGGAGAAAGATAAGTTCTGGCAGGTTTGTAGCTACATCTGCTGTCCCTTGCATAAAACTTGTATATTTTAGAAATAGCAAGTCACGTCCTTGGCAGCCCATTCTCACCTGTGTACTACAGCAGACAAAAGCTAAGTAGGTTTCTCTGAATCAGCCTCTAGCTTTAGGGTACACGTAGATGGAATTATTCTCCGCAGGTACTTTAACTCAAGGAGGAAGGTGGGTGCAGGGTAATATTTTTTCTTACTTAAGGTGGGTGCAAGGTAAGCATTTTTCAAATTACATATATTATTCAGACGATTCACTTCTACAGGACCCAGAATTGTGCACTGAAAAGGCACCATACACCTCACAGACAGGAGTGCACACCTACAGTGGAGAAAGGGAACAAGATGGGGTACACAGACAGGGCTGGTGCAAAACAACAAGCAGATAAAATCCAAAAAACACACACCAGAGTCTATTAGGGGTCTTGCACTCAGATACCCCAAATCATCAGTTCTAACTAAAAGTCCCACCCCAAACCCTTGCATGACATTCTAAGCTCTCTCAATGATTTCTGTGTCACTCCCTGCCTCAGTTTCCTCAGTTACACAATCAAGAGATTAAATCTTATTTGCCAATACTGAATGTGGATGGCAGCAGTTTTAGGGGCAGGGGGGTGATGGTGGTGCTGTTTTCTTCTTTTAATCTGGGACACTGCCCATGAATTACTGCTTCATTTAATGCAAAAGCTCTGACTTTTTTTTAACAACTGCAGAAGCCCCAACCTTGAATTGGGACATGCAGTTCCAATTGAAAATACCCAGAAATCCTCTCCCAACCATAAAATTTCAGGAAGAACCATACCAGCTGCAGCAGCCAAATTCTGCTTCTATATACATTTACATGTGAAATGTAAAGAGATCAATAAACCCAGCATGGGGACCAAAAAGCTCCTCCAGTATTGTACTGAGACAGCCAAACCTTTCTCTTGCCATCAGTTGTACCAAACAACCCCTTGGTACTTCAGTTCCAGCCAGACAACAATGTGAATGTTATCCTATGGAAAATGAATTGTTGTAACAACGAAAAGAGGTGTTACAAGTTTCCAGGTAAGCAGAAACAAACAGGAAACTAAGATGGATAAAGCAAGAGCAAATAAAAGAGAACAGCCTAACATCAGAGAATAGATGTCAGGAGCTCTACACTCAGCTGCCCCAATCCAGCTCTCCAAACATACCCAAAGGGTGAAACAAGCTGCTCCCACCCACAGGCTGTGACCAGGGTCTGCACCAGCAAGGTGACACTGAGACAAATGAACCCAGAAAATACAGAGAGCCTTCCTTACCTGCTGGCCTGGGCCTTCCCCACCTGGGCCTGCCAGCTCCATCCAGGCAGGGCTCTCCTCCAGTGCCTCTTGGGATGAGGGGACAAGGCCAGTGCTTCCCTCTCCCAGCCAAGCTGCTCATTCCTACAGTAAAGACAGTTTAACACAGCTGGTTTTTAGTGTTTGAATGCTCTGCAAACTGAGCCCACCCACAGATCTCATGCCCAGCTCCAAACCCCATCCATCAGCTGAAGCGGTGTCCCTGAGGACCTGGGTGCTGTCAGACAGCCACAGCCCCTGATAGCTGCAGCCACCATCCCTCAGCCCTCACAGGGGAAGAAGGAAAGTGAGAAATTGCTAGAAAAGAGTCACCTTTCTCCCAGTGTCCTGCCCAGGGCTGTTATTGACTCCTTGCTGAGAGAAGTGTACCAGTCCCTCAGCACTTTCCAGGAGCAGGCTCTGGAGCCTGTGGGGAAATGAGAGCTTTGCCCAGGGCTGAGAAGGGGATGGGCAGAAATTTGGAAGCTGCTTTCTCCTCCTGGTAAATTATGAGGTGTCTTGGGATCCATTTTCAGATTAGCAGAGTACTTCAGGCATCACAAGGTTCGTACTCTTGCAGCACTGAAGAAGCCATGGCCTACTGTGGGATAGCCACCAGCTGAGGTGCTGCATTGCTTTGAAAATCGTGAGGTGATACAAGGCCAGAGCACACAGTTAATGCAGTTTTTAAAAGATCTCTGCACAGCCACAAGTCACTGTGTAATTTTACATCCTGCTCTGGCCATCCTGTGAAACTACCTCTACCTCTCCCTTGAGTTCACACGCATCTTTACTGTGAGTATGAAGAATAAATGAAGCTTTGTTTAACAGGGAGGTTAACCTGCCCTCTCAAATCAAAGAAAATGTGTGGTTAGGGCTGTGAGTTTCCCTGGTGCATCACAATCATCAGTTTTGTGGAAAGAAAGAAAGAAAGCTCTGACCTACTCAATTTCCCAGGAAGAAGCCTTGATGTTGTAAAGTCTGTCCTCCTCTGTCAATAAAGGAAGCTGTAAGACTAAGACTTAGTTCATTCCTCCCACACATGACTCCTTTAAATTACCACATCACTGCCCTAGGTTGATGCAGTTTATTCTGTTTTCTTCACCATCCCCTGTTTGTCCTTAGAACTGATGAAATCATTTGTCCTGTAACTTGATAGTAAAATTCACCTATAGAATGCACACAAGCTCCCAACTGGCTGCCAGATGGCAAGAAAGCCATCTGATTTCTATTAACTCCATTGGATTTCAACCTGGGAGCTGAAAAGCCCCCACATCTCACAGCCAGTCCTTGGCTGAGTCCCTTCCCTGCTGCTCTCCTTTCTTTGAAGATTGAGATTCCATACTCACAAGTCTGGCCAAGCACCACCTCCAGCCCCAGCTAAACTAAACCCAGCTACCCAGGTGAATGATGGGCACAAACTTAACTATGCAAATCTTTGAAATACAGTGTCTGAGCAGACACTTGGAGGTGATCTCTCCCACAACAAGTGTAGCCAAGCCACCTGCATCTGCATTTTCCAGAAAAATAACTTCAAATATATTAATGATTTTAAATTCAGTAATGGTGACAGCTCACACCAGATTGCAGTTTGAAAGCCACGAGGCAAAGGTATGCTAATCAACCCAGATCTATGGCAAAGCTTATAACAAAACCCAACTCTCTCTGCCTGTAGTGTTAAGCTGAGACTAAAAACACAACCTTCCTTTATATTAACACCTCCTCTGTGCAGTGTCATTGAGAATAATGAGATAAAAATTGCAGCAACTGTAACTGGAATGGAAATTAGTTGGAAGTCCTTGATAAGATTGGCTTCATTGGAAGGTGATACTGCTTTGTTAGCTTCCAGCTGATACACAGAGAACTGGCAATAGTTCTGTGGTCTTGCACAGGAGCCTGAAATGGATCCACTCCCACCTCTTCAGTTGAATGAATGTGTGTGAATGTCATGCACTGATTTTTTATATTCAGCCCAGAGGTGTCCTTCATGACCTGGGGGCTCAGGCAGTTGCCCTGAGAACTCACCCTAGAACTGGAGATTTTGACAGGAAAGTTCTGTCAGATGTTACACCACAACTTTGTTTGAAGGGCGTGGAGGAAATGCCGTCCAACCTGTTAAATGCGTAAAAGGCGCTTTGAACTGCAGTTACCTGTTGGCACAGAGCTCAGTTAGGCAATCTTAATTGTTTGCATTTGATTATACATATAAAGAAAATGTGGAGCTGTGTCACATTGAACTAAGATATTTTCAAAAAGACGTGGATAAACAGCTCAGGAACACACTGCATAAACACTTGGAAGTCTGACAGGGGAAAAACAGAGGAGACCTCTGGTCAACCTTTTACATTCATTCATGTGGTTGCATCTATTTTACATCTATTCACATCACCATCCTCCTCCTTAAGTGGGTTTTGGTAGAGCACAAAGAGGGAAAGTTTTGAGTGGACCAAACACAGAATCAGTATCCTCATATCTGAGTGGACAAAACTCCCTCACGGTAGCCAGTCCTCATGTTTGGACTGGGCTCTCCCACAGCATCCACATTTTGGGAGAGTGAAGGCTCATGTTCCAGACCCAGGTTCAGGTTGCATACATGCAAAGAAACACAGCAATAGGAACTTATCATGGGGTTTTATGGGACTGGTGGTAGCCTACAAACACACCGGGGAGCACAAAGTGCCCTGGTCACCCTGTGTGCAGGCATCCCCCACTCCCTGTGGCCAGGCTCTCAGAGGGCATTCATTGTGTAGTGTGGGAGTTTTGGTGATGGGGAGACTACCAGAGATACAGAAAGGCAGCTGGTTTGGTTAACAGAAGATGTGCTGTGATTGTTTTAGAGAGGAAAAATATAGCGATGACTAAGGGAGGAAAAACAGGAGAAGATATTTAATGTCAAAGGGCTCCAATGTACATCCTGATTTTTAGCATCAGCCTTCTTGGGCTGACACACATTTATGTGGAATAATTCCTGGATGGTGAGAAAGCAAATAAATGTAGTTCTGTAGGCTATATGTCAGAATGTTCATGACAGCTGTAGATGATTTATAGCTTACCAGACACTGGTAAGTGCTTGGACCACACTGGCTCTTTCCCTAAGACAAGGCACAGGTCTACATAACACAGGGGGACTATGGCCTATCTGTCCATCTGAGACACTCATGGGACATCAGATTTCTGATGCCAGGGGAAAAAAGTTTCCATTTACTGCCTCCTGGCTCTGCCTCATGAGCTGCAGCATGTCCTGTGCACCACTTGAGCCGCTTTGTTTGCTTACAAAGCAGATGTTTGACAGGCACAGAAATAATGCCTTCAAGATCTGCAACAGCTGTGGCCAGCTCTTATTCAGATAAGAGGCCCTGTATTTCTACAGCCACCCAGCCAAGGCCTTATGCAACTTGGTTAAATTGCCTTTTGAGACGCTGCCTTGCCAGCTCGAGTAAGTGGCAGATACCTCTCCATGGGAGAAGAAAATAAGTCTTTTGTTAGACGTCAATTTGCTTTTCCTTTGGGCTAACATTTTGAAATACTTTATTTTTTTCTTGTTTTGGGAAGGTTTTCATAATGTGGAGACTTCATGCATCAGAACATTTGCTGCTCCTGCCTCTGCCAGCCTTCTGTGCTTTGGTGTGGAGGCAAGTCAGTTCTGTCTCTGTAGGAACACAGAGCTGTCCTGAGGTCCATTGTTGGACTCATCAGTGTTGAGTGGACATTTTCATAACCCCAGACCTCATCCTCTCTTGCTGACACTGTTCACTCTGTATAGGGTAGAGTCTACAGCTGACATGGAAAATTTAAAAGATTCTCTTTCTGGAACTAAAATATCATTCTGTGACTACCCTTTAAGGAAGGGGAAAGAGAAACCTGGCTGAACTCATCAAAATCCTCCTCTCAAGAAGCAGAAGAGAGTCCCAAGACATTTTTGCACACAAGTGGGAAATGTAGGAACATATAATACAGAGGTACTCACCCTGTGTGGACACAAGCCATCTGCAGTAGCTTAGCACTGACCTAGTATTGTACCCACACAATAGAGCAAACCCAGCATCAGGGATTAGTGCATGGTCCCAACAGCACCAGGTGCTGCAGACTCAGCTCTTGTTGGTTTAGATGAGTTTTTCTCTAGTCCCTATCTATGGTGTTATCAAAACATCCTTGTTCCCTGAAATCACACCTGGCTTAGAATTTAAACACAGGACCTGTGTACATGAGGCAACAGAAGGTCTATCTGACACATCTCACATGTGGTTTTTTGACCCTAGAAGTAACAGGATATGTGCTGATGACATGGAAGAGCTGACACCAAAGCAGCCAGAATTAACCACAGTTCTTTAATTAGGAACACCATGGGAAAAATGCAGATAGAAGAAAAACTTCAATATTTCCAATGAGAAGCTGAGAATAAAACTGAGCTTCATCAGGTCAGATATGAATTTCCTCCAGGTTGGTTGCTCTAGGAGTGGCCATCACAAAGGCAGATTTAGGAAACAGAAAAAACGTGAGTGAAGTTCAAAACAACAGCACATGACTACTCTTTGCAAAACAGGAGTCATAAAAACTCAGAAGAACTATTTCCACTTCACCATTCTATTGTACCTCCTCTGGAGGACTTCACTAGAGACACATGCCAGATTGCGGCACCTTTACTCTGCACCTCACTATCTACATGACCCCATTTGATTTTATGGTCCAAAGCAGTATCTGAAGTACAAAGGGATCAGACTCCTGCTCTAGCTGGTGCAGTGTAAATCAGCTTAGCATTGATGAAAACAGAGTCAAAAATTACTGTCCATTTCCCTTGGCATTAGTTTTGATATTCAGAGTCCAAAGTAGCATCACTTACAAATACAGAAGTCTGATAATCAAGGTACTTGTCAAGGAAAAACTGAAAACTCCCTGAGGTGTTAAGCACTGCTCTCAGTGGTTGATACACTACGTATGCAATGTTATTTGCTGCATGAAAAGGTACGAAGGGCTCTGGCCTGCTCTTACACTTGATCTTCCAGATTCAGATGAGGGACAAGCTCAGCTCCTCCTTGGAAAGGCCACTGAGGTCAGGCCCCCTGAGGTAAGGGAAGGTGAATCAGGAGCCTGCTCTGTGCTGCATTTCACCCTTGCTGAAATGAAGGTCACCCACAATGGCAATTCCACGGTGAGTAAAGTGGTGATCATTAGATCATCGCAGCATGGCACAATCCTATTGTTGTTATAATGATCCTAATAAAAAAATCTTCATGAGGTTCTCTTGGGTGTAGCTATCATTAATAAGCATTTCCTCTTGCAATTTGTCTCAGTTAAGTTAAATGAAAATTCCACTAAGAATGAATGTCCATATAGCAATGGTATGCATGACATGGTCCTGCAGGTAGCCAACATTTAAAAGAACTAAAAATATCTTAAATGTTTTTATGGCCATTTCACAGAACTGAGAAATTAAATTACTTTAGATGGGAAGGGATTAGAATAATTTTTTTTCTGGCCTATATTGTGGGGGATTTCTGGGAACCTGAAATCATATGGTGAATCCATTCTTCAAAGGAGAAAGAGATGGAGCAGAATTTCCTAGAGATTCTCTGTTGTTTTCTCAACTCTCAGGTGCAAATTGTGTTGATTCTTCCCTTTTGGCCTCCTCCTCTGTATTTTGAGTGTTTAGAGGAAGTCCTCCTCAGCTCTTGCCAGGCTTATTGAGGTAGGGACTGCCTAAAGGTCCCCTGCCTGTACATCCCCTTCACAGCCCAGGACTGGGGGTCCTCTGCTCTGCCATAATCAATCAACATCTCAAAATCCTCGTTAGAATCTTTCTGACTTTGTGTCATGTTCAGGTGTTGAAGTGCCCACTAATACCAGAGATGCTTCAGTGTGGGAATCAGACATAATTAGAGCCTGTACCTTCATGCTTCAGCCAGTAGCCCACATTTTGAATCAAAGCAAGCAGCTGAAACACTGATGGAGGGCAGTGACCCTCTCATTTGTCAATGGCACAGAGCAACTAAAATATCAGCTGCCCAAGAAGATGAGGAAGAATGCTTTGAAGCACCAGTGCAGTCCTGGGAGCTATTTCACAGTGAAGATCTACATTAGAGTGGTGCTCTTTAACCAAGTATTTCCATATCTGGCTCTCATTGCTGGTGTTTTAACTTATAGAGGTTCTACTGAATGGGTAAGATCTTCACTTGCCCTGAACAGTTGCTCAACATGCTCACAATTTTGAGACCATCTGTGTTAATCAAGGGCAGAACTTGGACTGCCATGCCAGAATTTGGCATTCACAACTTTTTTGCAAGCATAGTTTTTGGTTTAACCCTCAGGTCCAACATCTAGCTGATATATATAGAAATTACTTTCTGTGGACCCAACTCAAATGAATCTGAGGGAATTATTATTTGCAACTGATTGCACTTAGAGTTGCAACACAGTGGAGAGTGGTATTTTGCCTTTTTGCTTTTTTCCCCCTTGTTGCCTTTGGAAATTTCACAACCGTCAGTTAGCCAGACTGAGTCCGAGCTGAGGATCTTGCAACATTGGTTCATCAATGCCACTGAAAAACAAATCTGTACAGTGTCATAACTTTCATTGATCCACTGGGTTGGATCCAAGCTGATAGCAGATCAGATGAGAACTCAGGAAAAAAGAAGTCAGATCTCTTGATTCAGACTGACAGGGACTTGCAGCCTGGCAGCACATCAGGTTTCTGGCTAGCACAGAGACCCAGGGCCCAAGGCTTCACCCAGGACAAGCTCTGGCACAGAGCAGTAAATCAGGCACGTCCCACCACAAAGAGAGGGATTCTCACATCCTGGGACCTGTGGGACACAGCCAGGAGAGGCACTACAGCCATGTTATAGTGCAGGGCCTCAAAGCTATAGCCCAGGCCAGAGACCCAGATGCCATTCATCTAGATAACCCCATATAATCAATGTTCACTAGTCCTGCTCTTGCCCAACAAGACAAGCTCAGGAATGCTCTCATTGATGCTTTTGGAATATGTGACCTGGGAGCTGTTGATTTTGTTTGCATTTTCCTCTTTATTTGCTCTCTGTTACTACGTTAATGTAGTTCTCCCTACATGTACCATAGCCTGGATCCATCCCATGGTCCTGTTAGTGATGTCACAAGCAGGGTTATCACCACTTGTGACAGGACATGCTAAAACAACACTTCAGAAGATAAGGAAGCCACTGAGAGGACTGACATCCTGGAGGCAGGAATCCCACTTCTGTGTGAAATGTCCCATGTCAGTAAACCTTTAAAGAGGGGAGAAAAATGTAGAGCTTAAGGAACTCTGCATCAAGCACTGGATTTTCCTTTAGATCTCATTCCAGGCTCAACAGAGAGACAAAGGATCAGGGGCTTCATGTTGACTTCATCTCTTTCATTCTGTATTCATGAAGGGAACAAATGAAAATGTGAGAACTGACCTTTCCTAGAAGCCCTTCCGCTTTTCCTGGAAATCAGTCTTCAGTCACCATGATAGGGTTTTGCTGCTCTTTAGGAATTCCAGATCCTGAATGAGGCAGACTGTAAACAAGGAAACCTGATACCTCAAGGACAGAAGGAGAGAACAAGATGTCCATAGACACACTGGAGTGTTTTCAAGCATTGCAATGTGTTCTGTGGCTTGTTTATAAATGTGACTCTGAGTCTAAATGTGTCTCTGAGTGTATACACACACATATATACACACACTCCTACAGAGTACATACTATTGTTTTTTCTTACACATCAATGTGATGGTTTGGCATTTAAGAAAAAACTACTACAATCACTGTGAGCAGAGAGACTCAGCCATAAACAAAGTGACATTCTCCAGGACAGGCACTTCTCTTTCAGCCCAGTCCCAACCACAACTTTGTGTCTGCAGCTCTGTGGTTTGAAACCCAGTTATTTTCTAACATAAGGCCAAGATTGCAGGGCCCTGTTTGTGGGTGCAAGCAGGTATATGAGTACCCACAAGCTACCACTCAATTCCAACCTCTCTTGACAAGCTGGTTATTTAAAACCTGTCTGGCTTTTAAGGAATGTATCTGACTTTTTGGTTGCTGGAGAAGAGACATGGAGTAGGCAAAGAATTTTTTTTGGCAAATAAGAAGTGTGGTTAAAAAAGAGAGGGCACAGATTCTTCAAAATGCACAAGGAGAAAAAAGAAACTTGTGGAATCAGGGTAGCAGCTGTATTGGTACACCCCAAGGGAAAATGAGAACTGCAGGAGAAGCTGAACCTTTACACTAGAGCATGTTCTTTTTCCTCCAAGTCAGATGCAGTCTGCAGTCCTATGCCAAATATTCACATTAATTACTAGGAGCTCCTTATTTCTAGGATATTTTTATTCTTAATATTAAATATTTACCCCTTATCAGAAAACTACCCTTAAACCTAATACAGCTGGAAATCAGTCAGAAACAGGGTCAAAAATGGCTTATTCACCCTCCATTTATAACAGACAACTTTCAGACAGTTGGAGACAAATATTTGTTAACAAGAACTTCCCAAGTGAGTTAATTTCTTGCCATTTGCAAAATGTTGATTAAGGAGCCCTGCTTACTCAAGTCTGTTTTGGAGGCACAGCTCTGAGTGGTACTGTAAGAGGAACACTCACAATCACAGCATTCAGGCCATTAATTAAAGCCTTATAAAATCCCAGCAGAAATGACTGGAAGGATTCCCATTGATCCATTAGATTTTGGATAAGTCTTGAAATACAACAACTCAACTGATAAAGGCAGAGACCTCTTTCCTCCCTTGCAGCATTTTTCCTGCTATTTGAATCCTTTGTATGTCAAATGCCATCAGGATCAGTGGCCAAAATCTCTGCCAGAAAGGAAAAGTGGTTTGTTTTGTGTCTGGACACTTCAGGATTGGTGTTAGGGCTCGGTTTGAGCTGCCAGGTGCTGTGTCTCCATCTTCCTTTTGTTGTGGGATCTCCAAGGTCTTGCAATCCCAACATGATTGTGGCTGTACTTCACAGAGTAAGGAAAGAGCCCTGTGGCCAGTTTTGCCATATCCAACTGAAACGGGCTGAGCTCTCCTGTGTGAGCTCTCTCAGTGTGGGTAGTGACCTCTGGGTACTTATCTGAACAACTTCACATAACAAAACTGTTTCTTTGCACTGCATGCGGAGCCACCTTCTAGAATCTTTTCTCAGTCCTCTCCATCATCAAACTCAGCTTTAGCCGAGGAAACACCAAGACCAAAATAGTGGAGAGGTGTAAATCTGAAACTACTGGAAAGAAAAAGCTTCCATCATCTCTCTGGCAGTAAAGCTTCTTGATTAGGCAGCTGCTGGGAACTCATTTTGTTCTAGCCCTGAGCTAAGCACCTGCCAGGCCATTTCTCTGCTGCAGTTTTACTTTCTGTAAAAATAGAACTAATTATTAGATGTCACTAATACAATTTATACCCATCTTAAGAGGCCTAATAAATAGTGGCAAATTCATGAGGAGATACGCTTAGACTTGAAATAGAATGTTAATACTAATCACATAATTGAAATATTCAGCTCCCCTGGAAAATCAGTGGGGCTATGATGTTCCTGTTTTTCCCTGCTGTCCAAGTACAGCTACACAAACAACTCTCTGTGACTTTGCCATCCAGCAATGAGCTGCCTCTGTGCAGTTGGATACACCCTTGGATAAATGTCAGTGTGCTTCCTTGGCCATGGAAACATGGGAAGATGCTTTCTACCCTCTGCAGTGCCATAGTGGGCAGCTGGACTCTTACTGGGACAAGCCAGAAATCAGCCCAAATTTATCTTTCTCAAGCAGTCATAGCCTGGAGCTGCTGCAAAACAATTCTGGTCACAGATTTTCATCTCTGGATCCTCTGGAGATAGTTCTAATGGGCTCAAACATCTCAGAGGATGATAAAAAAACCCCAGAAAACAGCCAACAGCAATATCTTTGGCCAGTCAGCAATTTTTTTTTTCCCCAAAAATCCACCAGCGTGTGGATGCCTGATGGTTTATGTCCTGTTATTTTTGATATTTTTCTCTCCTATCAGTTATAACTGTGAATCCTCTCATTAGTCATACTGCACTCATTCCAGCACATCATTTAATCTTTCTTCATCAAAACACCATTTAGACAAAGATGATATGATTTGAAATGTGGCTGCTGTCATCACTTCCCTCTCTGCTGTATTTGTTCGCTGCTCTATTCTTTTTTTAGGTAGTCGTGCCAGGTAGCTTTTGATGAGTAACATGCTGTTCATCTGTTGCTGTCATATAGCCAACAAAGCCCCAAAGATGCCATCAGAAGTAAAAATAAAGCCCATTGCATGATACTGAAATAATCTTTTCTGCATGAGTGTGAGCTCTTCCCCATCAGACAGCTCTTTTCCCTAACATTCTCTTAATCCCTCTCAAGAAAATATCTTACTTGCACAAAAAGTAAGCACAAATCCCCTAGAGTTCACTTGAAAGAAGCATCAAAAGAGTAATTGCAGATAAAAGTTGCTAGAGAGGGTGCAGGATACTGCACAGCTGCTTAGAGAAGCAAGTTGTCCAACTGAACTTGGTGTGAGCATGCCTCTTTCTTGGCTGAAAAGTCATGTATGCACCATGGATGTTTGCAAACATAAGGTAATTTATGTCATTGATGAAAATGTGTTTGCAAGTAAAGGACTCAGCTTCAGAAACCTGCTGTGTTGCCTTGCTGGTCAGAAGTGGCCAGCAGAATGCACTGTACGTGCAGCACAGATAGAATCTGGATCATTGCTCAATGCCCACAGGGCCAGGGTTAATAAAGCAAAAGGGAACAGAGCACCAAAGCACTGCTGATATCTGTATGTGCACCAGGGACCATTTCATTGGCTTTGTGGAGGAGCTTTCTGTCATGTAATTGCTCAATATCCAAAACAGTACTTGATACTGCTTTCCCAGAGATCTACAGTTCCAACCAGAAAAATATATAGACTGACAAAAAGGGCAGTGTTGGGAAAGTCATAGCAGGAGTTGCAATGAAAAAGCAAGTAGCCAAAGAAAGAAATTCAGTAATCAAGCAATATTACATAAAGTTTGGTCTAGGATCTCAAATGAAACTCAAATTTTGAATGTTTGGATAGCATGGATGTAATTCTGGAAGGAATTAAGGGATTATGATTTGAAGTGGGCTGCAAATTATTCCTATCATAAAGGTAGGAATGAAGGTTAAGCATCTGCCTAATGTTTTGTGGCAGATAATTAAGCAAATATGGGCTCCTGGTGACTCCTGCATGTGAAACCAGTTCCTTTCAGCAGGTACCTCCTCCTTGCCTAGAACAGTAGTCAAATTTGTGAGGACACCCATGGAGGAAGAACTGGTGTTCAAGGGGAAGTTTTAAACAGGAATGAGAAGGAAAAGAAAACTGCTGTGTCTTGGTTATAGCAGAAGTGGAGCTGGGGGTGCAGAAGGGGACAAGACTGGAGTGAGCAAGGCTGTCAAAACAACACCCAGCCATCTCTGGAAGAAAGGCCTGGGGCACCCCCACATTCCCTTCTCTAACACACAGGGAGAGAATTGGGGATCTGAACTAGAGGGGGTAGGAGAAGGAGGAGGAAAGAGAGACACTTGCAGGCCAGATGTGACCAACATTGCCCCCCAGAGTCAGGTCCAGCTGGGGGAAGGAGGGAACCTGGCCAGCCTGGGAGTCAGCTGTAATTTTCACAACCACATGGCAGGGTCCCGGCCCAGTCTGAGGGCAGAAGCCTGAAGGTTTTCCTCCAGCAGCCAGGTCACCTTTTCATTTCTCACCTTGCACTGACAACCTCCTCTTCAGCATGATGTACTGTCACAAAGACACAGAAACCAAGCCAGCCACTGCCAGATTTAGAGAGCTCTGGGACAGCCACCTAGTCACACTCATGTTGGTGGAGGAGCAGTCTGAATCCATCTTTCATAAAGTGGCCTTCCATGGGACAGTGGCTCACAGCACTTCTCTCTAGCACAGGCTCACAGAGGGTCTCGGCTGGGCCTGGCTGGGCCTGACACAGTTTGTCTTGCACGTGTTTTAACCAGCAGAGCAGAGCTTCCTGAGCAATCTTGTACAGGCCAGAAACAACCCTCCCAAACAGAGTGAGGAGGCAAGAGGGCCCAACCTGACACGGGCCAGAGCTGCTATTTTCAGGGTCAGATCAAGAGCCTGAGGGCTGGGCTCGGACTTAGGAGATTTCCCTCCCAGTTCTACTGGACAGAGTGAACAGGCTCTGCATTGTTCTGCATCTGAGGATGTGGCAGGGGGGACAGGAACCCTCTGCAGAAGCTTTTTATGACAGGCAGGAAAATCTAAGGTCCTCCACAACTGCTTGAATGAACAAGTGGCTGTCTTTGCTGAGTTTGCATTTGTTCTTCTCAGCAGTGCTAGATTGCTGTTCTACTACAGCCCAATGGCTGATGATAATAAAATAATGCAGAGTTTGGACTGCTCATAATTACTTCTTTGGAAAGTAATTGTAAGTATATATACGTGTTCTCACAC
Organism: Parus major; assembly: GCF_001522545.3. Classification (NCBI taxonomy): domain Eukaryota; kingdom Metazoa; phylum Chordata; class Aves; order Passeriformes; family Paridae; genus Parus; species Parus major. Next base: position 10,445,472 of record NC_031781.1, read on the forward strand.
ATTTACATGCACACACACGTGCACATATATATGCTCACATATTGATACCCTGCATATCCTCTGTAAAAAGCAGGGAGAAGAAAATAATACTTAAAGACACTAAATAATGAGTCACAGATTGTAGGGGCTTAACCCCTTGTGTTGCCACTAAAACAGAAGCACTTTTGCCCTCAGTGGGGTGAAAAGTCCACTGTAGTGTTCTGTGGGGAATCTATGCTCAGTCACAGATTCATAGATCCTTAATTGATCCTCATTGATCCTCATTTGATCCTTCTTATTTTAATTTCTTTTTGGCAAGAAATTATCTTTTTATTCCATTTGTAGTAATACAAAGCTCCTTTTGAGCATTATAATAATTACCATTGGTAATAATTTCTATAATGATGAGTAGCAAACTCCTCTGGCAAAATACAAGAAATACCTGCACTCTCCCCTAAAATGATGCCAGGAAATGCTCAGGGATTCTAACTATATTCTCCCATCCTTTACCACATTGGAAGCAGGAAGAAATGACAGCAAAGCCAATTGTTGTTGGTTGTTCCCCAAAACCTGTATCCACCACCAAATCAGAACTAGGAATGCTGGTGCACAAATGGAATCTGCCATGGGAAAAAAAATCTTGCTCTCAGCAGCTTCCTAGGATTGCTGTGGTGAGTGCAGGGTTTCTCATCTGCAGGTCTAATCCTGTCCAACACAAGCAATTTAAGTACAGACTGCTAAAGATCCCCTCGCCTTCCATGGGCTCATGATCAACTTGTAATTGCGCAGCTATTGCATCTGTTTGCCTAATTAAAACCAGCTGTCTCTGTGCAAGCTCCCATCCAAGAAATAGCTGTGCAAATACATTTTTTACTGTTAATGTAAAGAACAAATCTGTGCCCCCTGCCCTAACTGGCCCTTCAAAAGCAGCATTGGTGTTTTAATTCCTTCCAAGTTCACACAAAAATGTGATCCCCCAAAGCAATCAGTTCCTGTCCTTTCCTACTATCCAGCACAAGGCCTGAGATATTTCCCATTTGTATGGATTTATGGCCTAGTAATTATAGTTCATGAAATCCATTCACAGTAAAGTGTGTCCTGGATACTCCCACTCATCCTGGCAAACCAAATGTTTAACATCATGAGGGGTATAAAAATATAAGCAGTCATGTTTGAGTCACTTTTAGTACAACAGATTAGTTTGCAGGGTCTGGCAGTGTTTATAGTATAAATCACACTTTAGAGATGGGAAAATACTCTGAGATTATCTAGTTCAACTGAGTTTTTATGTAAGTATATATTTTCTGCTGCCTTCATCAAAATCCAAATTGAGAAACGTCTCCATGTACAAGATTTCCACCACTTCCCTTTGGGATTATCCAACAACTTGACAGAAATCACTATTAGGAAATATACCCTGACATTTAGATCTACAGTCTCCATTGCACAGTTTAAGCTTTTTACTCCTTTTAGCATCCCATTCCCTTCCTTTCTTATATCCTTCAGCATTCACAGCCTCCAGATCCTTGCAATTGGTTCAAACATCCTGTCACTGTTACTGTTTCTCCCAACTCACCTGAGTGACAGTATAGACAAGGACACTACTCCAGCTCTGCTTCCCTTCAGGTCAGGAATCACCCTACAGCTCTTGAACATGGGTTTGTCAGCAGCAGAGAAAAAAAAGGATTGCTAAGGACTGGTCAGTGGACAAATCAAATAGGTATGCCCACATAAAGGAGCCACTTCCAGTTTTGAATTATTTCATTTTTAATAGGTGTTTTTGCCCTCTGGTAATGGTTCAATCACCTTTCCCTTAGCTGAACCACTCCCCTGACAAGAAAACAGGAGCAACCAACCGAGACATGTTTGGAGCTAAAGGCAGCTGCTGTTTACTTGCGTATTTTGCTTTCTCACAGAAGTGCTCGGTACGTTGTGGCCTTGACGCTGGGCAAGGAGAGACTGTGTGCATGGGGCATGGAAAGGGCATATTCCCCTCCTTGGCAGGAGTCCCTTGGCAGCAGTGGCAGCTTAATGCACAGCTCAGTGCCCTGACTTCCTCCTCCTGACCCCTGCTTTATTCTGCACTTGCCCCAAGCGAGCGCTCGCCCCTCTGCTCGCTCAGTGCCCTTGTGGCGACAGGAGAGCTGGAGCCCTGGCTGAAGGCAGTGCAGAATTCCCACTGACTCCTCTGAGGCCAGGATTTCATTTTCAATGACCGTTCTGCAGAAGCAATGAAGGATTAAAATTGTGCCATGAGTGCATTGGTTAAAATGGAAGTCTTGCTAAGCAGTTGCAGGGTCCAAAAAGAGTTACAGAGGGTCAAGTTTCCAGTTCAGTGAACCCTGTCAGCTGTCCCAGGGCACTGCCTCACTTGGGACAACAGACACACACACCAAGGAGAGTGACACACACACAGGCACACACACACATCCTGAGATTTCCAAAACTCAGGGCATTGGACACACAAAATCCATTTGCTTTTATGCTGGTTGGGAATCAGACTCCTACCAGAGCTAAGCCCAGAAAGGCACGCACTCTCCTCCAAGTTCTGAATCAGGTTTTCTGGATTTGTCAATGCCTAGCATTGGCACAGCACCTGCAACATCTCCACTCAACACCACACATGCCACATGGCTCCTGGAGAAGCTGCTCCAGGCAGAGCCATGCTGACTGGTGCAGTCACTGCTTTGGTGGCCACAGGGCTTCACCGCTCCCTCTGCATCACTGCTTTTTGGCACAGAGGAAGCTGATAGCAAAGACATCAGGGAGGGACTGAGATTAGTGGAAAGGGAAGCAATGAAGGAAAGAATCCAAGGCAAAGAGAAAATCTTTCCCTTTCAGACGGTCTCAGCTCTTAGCAGTTTGGCACCGACATGTTCATACCACTCAAATATAAAAAAGGCAGTTTAAGGTGCACAACATGGAATTACCGGTGTTATTTTACATATGCAGAGGTATCTTGCAGCAAGCACTGAACTATTTAGCTGCCAACAATTTTGCCATATTTTGAATAAGTGCAGAACAAAGTATCTCTTTAAAAATGTCTGAAACAAGCACCTGGCCAAACTAGGCAGCCCTGTCCCTCTGTTACTGAGGGCAAAGCTCCTGCTTGATCATCTTACAACGTGCTGTAACCTGCAGCTAGGAGAAGAATAAACCCTTTGCATAGAGATGAAGTGTTTATAAAACAGTGACCTGCAGCAATGGTAGAACAAGCACAATAGAAAATATCAGGTTCAGCTACTTCTGTGCCTACTTTACCTGTGTGGAAATGTCACCAACTGGACAAGGTTGGCACACAACCAGAAAAGCACCTCAGCCCTTTGTACAAATTCCTGCTCATGAGGAATTTCCCTTCTTAGTCCCTAAAACACATATCTCCAAGGAGGCAAAATGCTGCTTTCCTCACCCTATCACCCAGGTGAGGCAGGATGTAAGAAGCAGTACAACCCAGGATGCCATGGAGCCAGTCTGAGCTCCTGCATACACTGCTCCTGCTGACAGCCTGAAGCAGAGCTGGTCCCACCAGCACAGCACAAGCATAGGTGCGTGCCAAAACCCGTATTTTGACAAAACAAGACCTATCTGTACAAAGCTCTACAGGGCCAAGAGTGAGGTGCCAGCGAACCAAATGTCCTCACATTACCTCCTCTTCTGTCATAGGCTTAGTGCTCTGATTGTTACTCTGAACATGTACCACAAAATGCCTCTGCTGTGCTGGGATCCCGGTTGTACAGGATGGAAAGCTCTTAAGATAAAAATTTCTAGGGCTTAAATGGAAAACCATTCTGAATGCAAAGCTGAATTCAGTTCAGAGGTCAGAGTTTTTCTTGTTCAACATATCAGACCACAACATCATTTGTAGCATGAATATGCCAGTCAAAAATTCTGCAGTTTGCTGACAAACTCTTGCCCTTTGCAATGTGCACCTCTCTCTTGGGAGAGTGCAGCGTGAGGACCTACACAGTGTCCTGTCATCTCTGCAAGGTATTTCATCAGTCACCAAGCTGTTCTGCAATATGCTTAACAGCAATATTGTGTAAGCTCAAAAAAAGTGAAGGCAAAGAGCAACTTTGGTAATCCCTGGCCAGGCCAGTGAAGGCAATGAAGTCTGGGAATGGTCCTGCCATTCAGTCACGTTAAAGGTGGTGATTAGATATTTGCCAAGGGTTTTGAAGGTTTTTGCAGCGCTGAAGCAAGGAAGCAAAGGCTCTGAAAAAAACATAGATTTACGCTCTTTTATTGCATCAAGCTGGTTGACTAAATACAGAAAACAGTGTAAAGTGTCATGTCTGTGTTGCTTCCCTTTGCTGGAAATTATACCTTAAGATAAAATTGTGCTTTATAATATCTTTATCAAAAAATGGTAATCAGCAGTAATCGTAATCAATACTTTGCTAAAGAACAGCCAAGGAAGGAAGCTTAGCCCAAGGGAATGGCTTTAATCAGCTTCATTGACATTTGTCCTGGTTAATATCCAAAAAATTGGAACTGGTCTCCTGTCCTGTTTAAGGAAATAAAGTCTTGCCAGCTCAGCACTAGTAAACCCCAGACTGTTCATGAGAACCAGTCTTAACATCAGACCAGGGAGGGGGAGGAAAAACCCAACAAACCACCAACACCAAACCATGTTTGTCTTGTGCTTCCAATAAAGCTTTCTTCCCCTCTGAATGACACTGTAAGAGCTGACAGTGGCTTCCTCCTGCCCACAGGATTTCACTTAAAAACACTTCACTTTACTCCCTTGAAATGGATACATTAATGTAGCTCACACTGGAGCATGAGATGGGGGTCTTTACAGCCTTGATCTTCCTTTCATTCCCCTATGCACTGGGGGGTGCCTTTCATGCTGCTCTTCTAATTTGAGAGATAAACAGCAAAAGCCATGGTTTCCAGGAGCAGAGGCAATGCATCCAGACAGGAACCACTCCGTGCAAGCCACCTGACAGGACACACGTGCTGCCCTGAATGGGAACTTGGGATGCACCTGGATTTTTTTCACATGTTAAATGCACGTGAGGATTGTTCCAATGAAAGGTGCAGAAGTCCCGTATTGATCTCCCTAACAGGCAACAGCAGCACAACGTGCCCTGGCCCTGACCCCAGGGGTGAGTGCTGGGCCCCTTCAGGGCCAGAGCCAGCACAGAGGGCAGGTAATGTCACCACTCTGGTGACCAGACAGAGGACACTTATCAGCTGGGTATGTGAACCCATTCCCATCAGGAGGCAATTTTGTTTAACACTGCTAAACATCTCCAAAGGACTCATTAAGGCTCATAACCTGGCACTGCAAGCTACTGAGGAAATCTGTACAGTGGGTGCTTTCTATGGAAGGATGGCATTAGGGCCAGCCTCTGGCAGCTCATGCAGCAGCATCCTGCCTGCTCCAGGGGTGCTGCAGACAGCAATACCCACTTACTGATCACAGACAAGGATGCAAATAGTCCACAGAAAAATCTTACCTTCAATAAAGGTTGAAGCAATTAAAAGCTGAATCATTTTGTGCTGAGATACAAAGTTTTTTTTGGCTCTAGATAACCAGTGTTAATGATACAGATTTTATGTTATGATGATGTTGCAGTCAAAATAACTCAGACAGTTCCTAGGTGAAATGAGCCCAATTCAGCTCAGAGAGGGCTTCAGGCAATGAAAGCCCAAAAGCAATTGCCTTTAGGCAGAGCCCTGGCTTGTTACCTCAGCTTCAGGGCCAAGGCTTGGCAATCCTAAAACAAAAAGGCTTTCAAAAATAGCTCTTCCCTGTTGAGAAACAAACTATGTTTCTACCATCCTCCCAACAGCACAGTGGTAAAAAGGTGTTTTACAGACAGTCTTGGAGACAAGATTCCCCACATTAAAGACTTACAGTCAAAATAAAAAGCTAAAGAAGGAAGAGAATACAAAAGGGAAAAAAATGGAAAAAATGAAACAGGAACTTGAGTGCACTGATTGGGGTCCTTTGGGACACTCTGCCAGAGTTGTCCTGGGGACTGGCAGATAATCCCAGAGCTTTGACTGAAAACTTTTGCCAGCAGCATCCTTTGGTCTGAGTAACAAAATAGTCAAACACCTCAAAAGGGGCTGCCAAAGGCGTTTGGGTTCCCTTGTGACTAATTATAGATTTTAAAGCTGTTGAGGGAGCGGGTGTTTCCCCATTAATAAAAAAGTATAATTGTATAACTCCACACTCCCTTCCTTTCTAATGCAGCGCACATAGGGAACCTCATACATCAATTACAAAGTGCGCATTGTTCTGTGTCAGCAGATAAATAATTTGCCATCTGAAGACTTGGAAGCTGTTCTCTTAGTTCAGGATTATTGTTCCACTTGAAGCATGAAGTTGGCAGCTTTACTTTCTTCTTCTTCTCAAGAGAATTGGATCGCTCTAAGACTTGAGAGACTTCCAGGCTAATAACTCACCAAGATATTTGTGTGAGCACACACATGCATTCTCTGGAAGGAGTTAGGTGGAGAGGTGATTTCATTTGCCTTTTATTGTCATGCATTCTTAACTATACACTCAAAAAAAAACCCAAACCCATGGTGTTGAAACTATTGCCTCTTGAATTTCTTTTAGTCATCTTTAAAATCTTTGATGTTCTATCAGCCAAAAGTTTCAAGGGAGGACGAAAGGGCTGTGCTCCTGTTGGAGGGTTTATTTTTGTCTTGCTTTTATTTTTATTTATTTTTTAAAAAGTATGGTTGTGAAATTTTATTAACACACATCTGACCAGGGTATTGCTTTGTGGTCATGTCTGTCCATTATGACAGCCTGCCCCTTGCTAGACTGCTGCAGCAATCAAAGAAACACATGTTTTCTAGCAGGCATGGACTGGTCTCATACCCCATTTTTCAAACCAAGGCGAAGTCCAGATTGTTATCCAGTAGCCCCATTCCTAATTTTGAGTAGTCCAGAGAAACAAAAAATCAATATAAACCTCCATCAAGAGAGCAAATTTCTAATGTGGTTATGCTTTTATTCTGGTACTCTTAATAGTAATTAAAAGCTCTTGAAGAAGTATGTTTTTCATTGACTTCAGCAGGCTTTGGATGAGAAACAGTCTGGAGGTTTTTGACAAAATGTTATTTTGACAGAAAATGCAGACTCGCTAAAATTGAAACAGTTCCTGGGAATAGCTTTCACAGTGACAGCTCAGTGAAAACGCTGTTGTTATCTCAGGTCCACAATGTACTTTTCAGAACCAGAGCTGGAAGAGAAAACATGAAGTAGCAAAGTGCTCTTGGCCAGGCCATGCACCCTGAGGCAGCAGGCTGAGTTGGGTTCAGACCGTGGATTTAAACATCTCTCAGCTTCTCCAAGAGAACGCAAATTACTGGGGTTTTAAGTAGCTATAATGGGCTGCTTCTTCTCTGCAGTTTGGGAGCTGTCAGTCCATCTCTGCACAGAGCAGGACTATTTTTTGAAGGTTTCAAGTGTTCCTCAGGATAGGAAAAAGCATTTCCTCCCAGCTGTATTTTAAATTGAGCCATAAAGCTTTACATTTAAAAACAATTGTGAAACATGACTCAAACAAGATGCCCTCAGGGCTGCACACTAAAGACAACAGCAGCTCTGGCATGAGCTTTGATGAGCACTCAGCTCACATTTGCAGCCCCACATTTCATTAAAATATTTATACCTCTCTAAGAAAGAGTGGGAGCATTCTGCCTAGAAAGAAAAATGTGTGTAGTGCTCACAGTCTCATTCTGGATCTCTGCCTATATCAGGGATGGAGATGCAATTGCCCAGATTAAGAAAAAATTATTGACATTGAAAATCAGAGAATTCAAACAGCATGGTTAAGACAAACATGCAGAGAAGTAAACAGGACTGAGGAGGTATTCTACTGCTGCAAAAACAAGTTGCCAGAACCTAATTTGGTTTTAAGTGGCACACTTGCTGTGAATTCAAGAAGGCGATATTGATTTACACCTGCTTAGAAGTCATCACAAAAAGAGTTCGTAAAACAGAACTAGCATTCAGGGGAAATCTGAACATTTCAAGTCTGGGAGAGGTCCAAGATGGAAGGACCTTCTAGCCAGAAGTTGTATGTGAAAGGGACAGAAAAGAAGCAGCTGAGATCTGGCATGGTGCTGTGTCCAAACACACGCAGGAAGGGGGGCACAGAGGAGCTCTGTCCCTCCAGCCGCGTCACACCTCAGACACCGGGACACGGCACACCGAGGGCAGAACTGCAGAGTGTACAAAGATAACCCTGCAGGAGGAACAAACCAGTCTGTTTGCTTTCTTAAAACAACATCACTCAATGGCTTAGTGCATGTCAGAAGAGCTTTGTTGGTTTGTTGTGTTGTGTTATTTTTTTTTAACAGCGCGCAAGAGCCCATGGCTTGGAATGGGGTTGCGCAAGGATTGCATTAAACCCTGTGGTACATTTCCAAGCCTTGTTTGTCTGAACAATTGACTCTGAGCACAGACACTTATCAATAGAAGCCTAAGCAAATTTCAGAACAAGCTTTAATTTTTTTTTTTCTTACTTGAACATCAAGGTCTTCCAGGGCTGCAGTTGCTGTAGCAACAGAAAGGAGCTCATTAAATGACCAGTCTGAAGGCCAAAGCTATCAGAGTTGAAATGACCAAAAGTTAATATTTAACCAAAATTCTCTTATTTGTTTAAAAACATGCACCTCACTTGTATTAGCAGCTGCCTCGTGGACCTACTTCAAAAATAAATGTAGAACCACAAGATGACCAAAATTTTCATGTATGTCCCAAAATAATGTCCAGTTCCTCAGTGGGGCAGGCTCTGAAAGCTGCTTCCTACCAGAAATCATGCAAAAGCATACTTAGGTAGAGACCTGTTTCCTCTGATCTTTTGGGTCTGCCAGTCCTTTGTCACTTTAATGATTTCCACAGTTTATTGGCATTATATGTTAAAGGAGCATGATCCTTTTTTGGCTTCACTAGATTCTGTCCTTTGGACAACTGCTCCAGGGACAAGTTTTGCTTTGCCTTGGGCCAGCAGGCAGAACCAAATGGAAATAGATTGCTGTGGCAAAATTATGTGACCCATCTCCTACTATTGCTTAAACATGTCTAGACTCCCTCACTGCTGTTTCAAGTGCCTGGCAGGCCACTCTTTGCACAGCTTTCTGTGCTAGCTGGGGGTTTTCTTCAATGAAATAGCATCTGTGGACAGCCAAGAGGGACCTGTTAACTGGGGCTGCTTTAGGCTTGTCCACCAGTGGAGCAAGAACACATTACAGATGGCCCTCACTTGGTCAGCTCCAACTTTTGGAACATACACATTTTCTTCAGCTCACAGATGCCAAAGGACCTCAGCAGACCATTGCTTTCAGTGACTTCTTGAGGCTACATGGCCAGACTAGGTCCCACATGTCTCTGACAACACCCATCCCAACTGAACATAATTTTTAATGAAAATAATAGGAGGAAAAAATGCTTCTCTAATTCCTACTAGCAGTCCTGGGTGAAAGAAGGGTTCTGCCAGCCCTGGATGTATTCCTCTGCCTATAGTTTCTTTTTGGGAGATCTCATTGCAGGTAGCAGCTGCTGACACCAATCATTTACACACAACCAGAAATTAGTTGGACAGTAATGTTCGGGTCTGCCCTGTCCCAAGGTAAAGGCAGTTCTCAGGGCAGATAGGGCATGACAAGTCTACTTCATGGGATTTCTCCAGGCTATTCAAGGCTTTTATTACACAGAAGAAATAACAGTTCACTGCCATTTGTGACCTAATTAAACATTTTTTGATTCTGATTAAGCAGTAGCTGACCCCAGGCAGAAAAATGCAGGTCATGCAACCAAGTGCAGTGACATACACATCACTGAATCACAGCACTTTCTTAAATTTCTGATCCTCCTTCCACTAGGTGTCAAATCCAGAGTGAAGACCACATGAATAAATCCAACATTTGGGTTTTGCCCATTAATGGCCAGCAAAATCACCATTTAAGTAAAGCTGTGAAGCCGATTATGTTACCCAACAGCTTCACAATCTTTATTGCCACTGCTGATGGAGTGGGAGGACCCAAAGCTCTATAAATATGTTGAAGGAGCCCAGCCCAGGTGCAACTGCCTGTCGTGGGCTCACACCATTTTCAGGCATGAACCTGAATTGCCTTTGCACCAGCTGGAGGCATGGTCTTAATCATGGGTGGGAGGCTTGGTCTTAATCTAGTGCAAGACTATTTGTTTAATTCTAAAGAGACATCATCCTTAATTAAACTTTTGGATCTCTTGCAGAGCTAGGAAACAGTGTAGAAAGACCTGAGACACCCACCCACACATCTTAAGGTGTCCCAGTTGCTTCAGTTTTTTTTTCTTTTCCTTTTGCCCCTTGTTCAGCATGTTTCAGCTGACCCTGTGACAGAGCAGAAATAGCAGCATGGCTGGGAGGCTGGTACACCACAGCTTGCAAACAGGAATGGGAAGGAAGAAAAGGAGCCATAGTGAGGGATGCATCCACTTGGAGTTTTTTCAGCCACCCTGACCTCGCAGCACAGGAATGATACTTGTCATTGTGAGACCCTGGGCCAGGGCCTGGCATGCCTTGGGCACACTTCTCCCCCAGCTTCCTCCTGTGTCTCCTTCATCCTTTACTCCTATATTCATCTTTGACACAAATGACCATGAAACCAGCCAGGACAAGTTTGCTTGAATCACCTTTACACTGATGCTGTGAAAGGAGTGCTCTTTAAATCAGCAGAAATATTTCTGCAAGGGTAAGGCATGCTTTGAGCCTTCCCAAGGAACAGCCCCCCAAGCAGTAAGCCCCAGAAAACTAATAAATAAAACAATAATTTTAAAAGCCTCCACAAAACAAAGCACAACAGCAAAGATAAGCTGTGGTGGTGGCATCTCCTGGCTGCTTTCTCCAAGCTGCACACTCCAAGGAGGAAGTGCATTTGGACTTTACACAGGTACAGTCAGCATGGAGAGAGGCTGGGGAGGACTTCTTGTCCATCTCATCTCTGAAATGCTCCCCTGTGTGATCCAGCTGCACATCTGCAGCTGGCATGGAGTCATCTCTCTCCCTGTGCTTGGTAATCCGAGGCTCTGCAAACCAGCAGGAGCTGTTCCCCTCGCCTGCCTTCCTAAGGCAACACTTGCTCAGCAAACACAAATATGTTTACTGTGGAAACTTTGTACTTGCCTTGCTGCCCTCGCTCTTTGCCAGGTGTTTTTCTTTTTATACCCACAGGAGACGCAGAGCCATGTTCTAATATAGAAATATAGGTTCATGTCCGTGTATTTATTAATAAACAGGTGGGCAAATCTATTTGCTTACTGCCTCATTTGAGTGATTTATTTAGTTATTTTTAGACTTGGTAGCTGTACAGACTCAAAGCAGCAACATCAAGGGCTGACTATTGTAATATATTGAAGCTACATTCAAGACTGATTTTTCCAGAGAGAGAAAATAAGGAAAAAAAACAACAAGAAAAAGGAGACATATTTATAAGGGCAGCCAGCACCAATCAGCCCTGCTTTCCACTCACCAATTTTAATGTTGCTGTCATTATTGTCTTTCCTAATGGTGCCCTGGGGATAAGCTGGGAAGAAATTCAGAGCCTAGGTATACCAGGATGCCCCTCAAAGGGCTGCAGTACAGCATCATGTCAAGGCATCCTGATTGCCTTGCTTAGAGCAGCAACTTTCTGTACTATCTATGGGAATATATATACACACATGTAGGAGGCCATGGTTTTATCTTCTGCTACATAAAGGAGCTTGAGACATGGCTTTTATACCCCCAGCTTCAGGGGGTATCAGAAGCAGACCAGGCAGCCCATGAGAAAGCCATACAAAGCAGAAGAGGATGGTGCCAGTATAAAAAACAAGGGGCTACAGCACCTGGTATCTCCCCTTCTTCCCCCACAAGGAATCTTGAGAGATGCTGGGCATTCAACACAAACAAATCCTTATCACCTGAGACCTGGCTGCTTAGGGATTCTCCCAGCAACAAAAACTTGCATTATTCACAAGTGAAAGAAGATAAAATGCAAAACCTCCTTTCCTGGGGTACTGCTTTCACTTCCTGAGGATGAGTCCTGCCCAGATCCATGAGGACACGCCACAAGGAGGGGGCCTAACACAGCACAGCCAGACAAGAAGCACTGGTGAGATGCAAGAGCTCCTGAATGGTTATGGGTCAGTCAGGGTCCCTCAAAAGCTTTTGCTTTGACAAGACCATTCTTGCTGGTTCCTGGACCCTGTCTCCCTCTGAAAATTGCACAGAGCTTCCCCAAGGTGTCTGCCCTGTGTTTTGGATCCCCCTGGGGGTGCAAACAGAGCTGAAGAAGCACTTACACTGTTTTGAGCATCCTCCCAGCTGCCCTGTTGCAACAAGCAGAGTTGCTTGTCAACTCCAGCCAAATAAGCAAGTATAAATGCCAGTAAAAGAAAACATTGCATATATCCCTCATCTGGAAATTATTTTTGTTTGTATTTATGTTCCCACATGTTGTCAGGGTGATGTCTGGGCTCAAGCCTGCACGTGGAAAAATCTGGACTGTGCCCTGTACTAGGAAACTCTCTAGCTCAGAGGCAAAACTGTGTTTGTTCCTCCTGGTCTCACAAAAAACAGCCTGTGTGCTTGTCTCTGTGGTTCAGAGCACAGCCTCTTTTATCCAGAGAAGAAAATAAAGAATTTAAAATAGGTTTATTTTTACACTAGGACACTGGAGAAGGAGGAAGCCCTCTCTTCTGTGCCAGGAGAAAGAAAAGGAGAACAGGTCCAGAAAGGAGCATGATCCCCTGAGTCATGATTTTTGGCACAGCCTAGGCTCAGCCACCTGAGCTGAGCCAGGGACCTATCCTACATCTTTGAGCCGAGCCAAACACAAACAGGACACTAAGCTCAAACACCTCACTGAGGGAGCACCACAACGTCCTGCCAGCCAATCACAATTCATCATTGCCTGGCCTTAAACACCAGCAAACTGGCTTCAGCCACCAGCCTTGAGCCCCTTTCATACCTAAATGGAACCCATTTTCCCAAAAAACCCAAAAGGTTCAACCATGTCAATCACAGCCTTCCCTACACAGTGCCTGCTGAAGGTCCATTCCTCACAGCATCTCACTACACAGGCCTAGTGTCTACACCCACACTACCTCCCTAGCCAGCCATGACCACCCCACCACCATCCCACCCCTTCACCTGAGCTCCTCAGCTGACACCTCTGATTAAACCCAGGCCCAGGTGAGGCTCCCTGTTCCCTCCCAGACCAGCCCAGCAAGCAGAGTCATCAGCCCTGGGAGGGAAGGAGGGAGGGAGGGCTGCCTCAGTACAAACGGGGCATGAAGCCATGGCTCTGGCAAACTCAGTGGGGCTTTTGCCTTCACTGACAGAAATGAGACTTCAGCTGGGTGAGAGTTCTTTTTTTGTGGCTCTCTGCACCCAGAGCCTGAACAGGAGAGGCTCCAAATCCATGTGCTGCTGCTTATCAGGCTCCCACATGAAACATGAGACAGGGCATCAAAAGCTGCTGTTCCACCTTTAGCAAGGAGGCCGACCTCTTGTGTTCTTGTGTCCATCCAAAAAATTAGGGGAGCAAATGCCTCTGCATTGCCCCAACAATACAGATGGACAAACATAGCAAAGGATGGTGGAGAATGACTGAGCTTAGGAATAACTAGGAATATGACCTTGAATGTTTAAACCTCTTCTCTCTCCAGAGGTTTTTCTCTTTGCTAACATAGTTTTAACAATGGTTTCATGAGGAGTCTTCAAGGACAAACTTAGAGAAGATTCCACTCCTCATTGTCTCTGCACAGTTGTGTGACCACAACAAGTCCCCAAACAGCATTTCACTTAAATGAACCCCCGGCTGGCTGCCGTGTTCTGCACTAGGAACTTTATTTGTCTCTAACATTAGCTCGCTCATAGAGCCTTCTGGCAAAATCACTTCTTCATTTCACAAGGGGAGCCTCGGTGGAAAGGAAATGAGGAAGAAGGAGCACCACCTCAAACCACCCCACTTGGGCAGGTGTAGGTGTTGCATTGCCACAGTGAGGGACCAACAAACCAGCACAGCCAGCAGCCCCAGTGACTGCCTGCCACCACATTACGAGTCCTGCTGTGTCTCTTGCCTCCATTGCTCTTTTGGTGAACACTTTAGTTTTTTTCCTAATGAGAAATAATTTATTCATTATTTATTTATTTTACTCTCGCTTTATTTTCTCAACAGCCCCAAACGTGCTTTATAAGTCCTGTGCATCTTCTTAGACTGCCAGATGACTCAGGCTATTAGCTTTGCAAATATACTGCAAAGAGACCCTACTTGCAAGGTTTCTCTGTGGCTTACAAATACCTCCTTACTCACTAGAAGGTAGAAACCTCTCTGTGCCAACAGCACATCACTCTAGCTAGTGACTTGTTATTTGTTGATCAAACAAACTGCCTGGAAAGCAATAATTAGAACTTATCACAACAAAGAGTATAGTTTATTAATTCCCACACAAATTATCTAGTTCCAGAAGTTGAATAAAAGATCAGGATAAACAGCATAGATTACATTGGACTAGTTCTTCTATACTAACTTTCAAAATGGACACTCTTATGCAATCTAAAATGTTTGGGTTAATAGATAACAGCTCGTGCACCAGCAGCAGGTCATTTTCTTTAGAACAAATGTGTTTGAGAAGAGTCAGCTGAAAGTATCAAAGTTAAGGAGGAACAATTGTAAGTAGATGTTTAGGAAGGTGGTACAAGGTGCAACTTGAATCTTAGTGCGAGGAAACCTCTGAGGGTGTTAATTATCCTCCTCTTGGTCACACCATAAGGGTGACAGCTTCAGCAGCGTGGAAGTGCTTCATGGGGGTGATAAAAGCAAGAAAAAAACCTGAGCTGAGTTTCTTGCTACTTACAGTGGGAGCCAACAAGTTTCCACAGAAGATGAAGAACATCACCCCATTTCAGACATGACCAAGGGCTATTGCAACAACTCAAGAAGACACAAGCAGATACGGCCAAGTTGTTCCCTCACTGCTCCCCAGGTCCTGCAAAACCTGAAAGGGCCACACCTGCACCAGCATCACTCCTGCTACATCAGCAAAATAAACGTTTGTCATTCCTGACATTTCACCTCATGCAAGTCTTAAGCCTATCCAGAGGGCTAAAAAGCATCCCCACTTCTCCCCCAGTGTGCATCCATACATCCATGTGAAGATGGCTCCAAATCACACCAAACCATTAAGCTGTGGTTGACTCCTGGGTCTGAGGAGGAACTGGTGCATTTGGGCTTCTTCAACAGCTCTACCACAAGCTCCCCAAGGACTAGTGGTCAAATAATTTAAATCCTTTTTTCTGCCTTTGAACAGTGAAGGTGACAAGTGTTCTTCAAGGGGCAGGAAAGGCTTAATTTCCCATCGGGAAGAGTGTTCTGTTCCTCAGCTGGAAGATGCTAAAGAGCTGCCAAATACCATTATTAATTTAGAACAGCTAATGTGATTCAATGAGATTGGCATGAAAATGAAGAAGAAGCAAAGCTAGGAAGGTGGCTCCAGCTCTCCCTGGATTCATGGTCTTCACCCACACCAGGGGTCAGTCACAGGGTATCAGGTAACTTGCATGAAGTCATCAGGACCAATTCTAATTTACTAATCTCTCCTTTAGGCATGACAGAGATTTATTCACATTAAACTTTCATGGCTATTACTGATCTCAAGCCTGGATTATCTACCAGGCAGCACCAGGGACACTGAGTGAGGAGTTAGTGCTCGGGAACTCAGGCAGGGCAGTGCTGGAGAAAGGCAACTGGAGTTTCAGTACCAAACAAAATCCACCCCATGCCTTACTAATGTGTGTTTATTTATCAGTTGTTGGAATACCAATACCCTGCAAGGAGATTAAAGGTCCTGGGTGGCAGGTAAATGAACACCCTCCAGTTGTGCCATTAATTCCTAAGGAGCAAGTGGGAGAGCTTACCAGGAAACTTGTCAGCTGTGACTAACTTGGCTTTTTGAGAGGGGACAGATTGCTCATGAGTACTCCCTGAATTGACAGATTGCTCCCTGTACTCCCCTTCCAGCCACAGTGCACCCAGGAGCATCTGCCTCTTCCAGCAGCGGTGAGCCCACACCAGAGGCCATTTCTATATCAGCTGAGGCAGGGGTCTCATCAGAGCAAGGGGCTCCCCACATCAGCCTGTCCCTGGATGCCCACACACATTTCCCAGTTCTGTGGAGACACCGTGTCCCAGGCAGAGCTGAGAACTGGCACAGGGAGTTGAGGTCCAGCACAGGCAGGGCTCCATGGGGCCACTTGCCCCAGCGCTGCCACCGTCAGCACAGCCCGGGTGTTATTCCAGCCATGCTGGCTGCAGGATCACTATTCTGACATAACAAAATTTCCAAGCCCTTTGCCCTCCCTGATGCATTATCTGCCACCAGGGACACAGGATCTGAATGAATCTAGCTCCGGCCAACTCTCTGAGGTCTAGAACACGTTGTCCATGGAAAAACAACACACACCAGAGAAACAAAAAGTGAGAGACTACCTGGCTGCTGTTTATAGACTTCTCAGAAAAAGTCAGCAGTCAACAGCCAAACTCAAATATTCACGTCACTCCCTTACGGAAGGTGAGTTTATTAAATGCCTGGACGCTTTTCAGCCCAATAGCCCAATTCCTGTATTTGCAACCAAAATGTTGGAATAAGTAGCAGGGCTTATGCTGGGGCCCACTGGACTTAGTAGGAAAGGCAGATGCCAGAATCTTTTTTAGATACATAACAGTAATTCTTTTTAACTTTTCTTTTTTGTGCGCTACTGGACTCCACCCTCAGTCACATGCAAAACAATTCCTGGATAGATTTTTCTACTAAATGCCTTGAACTGCTTATGAAGGTTCCTGGTTTATATAGATAAATAAAATTTCTGCTTTGGAAAGTGCTAAGAATCCCTTGAGTCCACTCCAAGAATCAGCTACAGATTCAGGAGAAAGGCAATATCATACAAGGAAGGGGCCTGAGGGACTGAGAGCAAGCAATCCCAAACCCTTCTCTTTGTGACTGCCAACAGTCCAAGGCACAACCCTCTGATTATTATTCACTAAACCTCCTGATGTAAAGCTGCTGTTGCCCCAGAACAGTGCACAGCAGCTGCTCTGACGCTGGCTGCCAGCTCAGACCTTTCTCCTGCGCAAGCAGAGCCCTTTATGCAAAAAGAGCCCATCACTCTCTTTTTACCAGAACACAGAACAGTGCCTCTTACACCACAACTTGCTCCAGCTTCCGTTTTCTTTCCTCAGCTCTCTTACAGAAAACTATAGGCCACATTCACCTCAATTTTCCTTCCTTTTCAGGATGCTTTTGAATCCAACATGAGCAAGGCAAGGGCACACCTGTGTGAGCAAGAGGAGAGCTGGCCTTCCCAACAGTCACTTGTCACTCCTGTATTTCACTCCCATTCTACCTAATACCTTGTCTTGCTGTGCTTGGGCAGAGATGCAAACCCTGCCCTCTTCTTGTGATGGCCAAGCTCTTGTCAGATGTTGCTCCAGTTTTCAGGATGGTTTGAACAGCAGTCTGGGGCTCAGTGAGATGCTGGCCAAGGCACACACGCTCCACAGGCAGGGTGGGAGAGCTGATGAAAGATGTCTGCAATAGACTTCTCCAAGAGCTAAGAGGTTCCTCCAGCCTTATCTCTTTAGGAGATCAAGTACTTACATGTGCTTTCAGTCAACCTAACCACAAAACTATCAGAACAGTAGAGCATAGTCAAGAACATGGCAAGAGATGAAGGATGTGCTCCAGCTCCAGCTGGAGGAAGACCTACACTGATCTGGCAGAGTAGATGAAAGCTTAGACCTGTGAAACACTGAGCACTGAGGAGCTGCAAGCCTCATGATCTGGATAAATTAACCAGAAGAGGCATTATTTCTCAACCCTCTGAATATTCTTCAATACCTATTTTTCTCACATCACACACCTGCAAACACCTCCCACCCTGCCCACTCCCACACACCCCAAAAAATGGGCAAGAACAAAACTAAGACCCATGGAAAAAGAGATTAAAAGACACAAAAGCACAAATGTCCCAGAAGGGATGAGCAAGAGAAGCCGAGGACCTGTTGGGATTTGCAGTTCCTGCCTTAGCTGAGAAATTTTTACCCTGGATAAGCCATGGCAGTCACTGTCTTTGGCTTGTGCTGAAGCCAGTGGGAGCTTAGCACAACTCATTCTTTAAGAGCAACGTCTCTGAATAACAAGCAAGCATGGCATGGCAATCACTGAACTGAGTGAATAACGGGTTTCATAGGTGCTGTCAAAAGGAAAATCCCAGCTGGCTCCAAAGAGTTTTCTATGTGTGTTGGCAGGTCCTTGGTATTTCTCCCAGACAGGGAGGGCAGGTCTGAGCTGAGAGCTGAGAACAGCACATCCAGGCTTACATAACCCAAGGGGCCCAGGGTAATCATTAACACTGGATTAATGCCACTGGCTTTGTGCTGGAGTCACCTGGTTGTTTGGATTAAATGTATAGTGGCCATTTAGACAAGGAGAAGGCTCCTGGCACAAGGACTTTAGTGAAAACAACCCCAGGGAGGGTGGGAAGCAGAAGACTGTTGCAAATACCACAGGATCTAAACCTCAGCACTCCCCCAGGGTGCCAGAGCCGCCACCTTCCATCACAACACCCTGCTCAACGGGCTGGTTTGATTTCCACTGGGGTGCAGCTCTCCTCAAAACCACCAGGGTAAAAAGTCCCCACATAACACAGGTCAGAGGGGCAGAGCTCTTCCTAGGCCGCTTTACCTTGGTGACTCCCACATGTGGCACACCAACAAGCAAGATGTCATTCCTCTCCCCCGGCACCCTTTCCAAAAGCACACATTATCACTGCAACCTGACTTTACCTGTGTCCTGTCTTTATCTTTCTTTGCTTATCTGATGTCTCACGTGTCCTATTACTCTTTGCCTCCTGTAACCTGCTGTGTGTTACTGGTGTGTGGTCTGGGCCACTGTCGGGGCCAAAGGAGATTTAGGACATCTTGGTTCCGCTCCCATTTCCCCTCTGTGTTGTTCTGTGGTCTCAGACACATCACTCCACTGCACTGTGTTTAGCCACAGGTCACAGAAGTCAGGTCATTTTACAGAAAGATCATTTTACTCCTTTTTCTCCTCCTTACCTTGAGTACAACTTCCCCAGCTGACAGCTCCTTTACCTCTCCTAACACCACTCCTTCAGCACCAGTTCTGACAAAGGGACTATAATCCTTTTAAAAACACACAACGTTCTGGCAAGCATTAGGAACCAGATCACGATCATTTTGTGAAGGCTGTGCCACTGCACACACATCCATTCACACCTCAGAAACCAAATTACAGAGGTTTGAAGTCAGTGAGGCTTAGGCATATATATAACCATGCCATGCTGTGCTTTGCCATGCAGAGTTGCGTAAGCTGGGACAACTTATCTAGTTGTGGCATCAAAACACTTAAATATATGTTTATCTTCAGGTGGCTGAAGTCAGGCTTAAGGAAAGGCCGCATATTTCTCCTGAATCAGCAAATCCCAGCCAGGCCAGTAATTCCACATAAAACAAACATCAAAATCTCTTGGAAAGTTCTACCTTCTGGGACAAAACTCTGAAAATGTCAATCACTTCATGAAGAATTAACTCTGCTTTCACAGCAAACATAGCCCTACTCTTTTCAGCAAAATATTGCAATTTTTACATAAACTTACATTTCCTTAGGTATTAACTATAAAAACCCACACAATTCACACTCAAATCCATACTTAGACAAAAGAGAAAGGAAAAGAGAGAGATAATGTGCATTTCATGGAAAATATTACAGGCTAAAACAAAACTTAGATCTTAAATTCCTGCTGGAACAGTGCTGTGCTCCAACAGTAGGCATTTTGTATTACTCCACTTCAGCTTTAAGTATTACCTGTTGCAGAAAAATAGCAAAGGTCTTCCCCAAAGGTCTTGCAGGGTGAATTGCCCAACTTTACAGCGATATCAGAACTCCAGGTGGGATGGGGAAGACACTGAGATGCTGGTTAAAATAAAGCAGCTGATTTAATGGATGCAGTGGATAGGGTGAGAACAGAAGGGAATTGCAGATCCTCTTGGTGCAGGCTTGCTAATTAAAGCTTAAAACCGCTGTCCTGAGCACTCTGGTCTTCAAGCTACACCTCAAGAGGTAACAACAACCTGGATTGCACAGAACTTAGTCTGCCTCATCCCTTGGTCCTCTTGCCACACTCAAAGGGATTCTCTGGGAAAAAATAATCAGGGGTCTTGAGAGCCCTGGCTCATCAGCTGGCGCTTTTTGGTGGCAGTTCTTCAGGGAGAGACTTTAATCCCTCAGTGCCTGTTAGTCTCAGAATGATTCTTGCCAGGAGAAGATCTGGACCCACTGCACCATTGCTCCCATGTAGACTCAGAAGTGACTTTAACACCAGTAATGTTGCTGGTTTCTTCTTCCAGTGGAGGCCAAAGTAAGCAGAAGCACGGTGCAAAAGATGTCCCAGCTTGCAGTCCACAGGAGCAGGGTGTTCATGCCCCTGTTGTTACAAATGGAAGCAATGGCTTTTGCAGAACAGGGTGTCTCCTCCTCAGGCCTGAGGCAGCTCTTCCTACCACAGCTCCTTCACATCGCTCTTTCAGGCGTGGGATTTACAGAAGAGCCAACTGAGGCGCCCTGGCACCAAGACCTCCGTCCTGCTGGGCCTTTCTTTAACCATCTAATCCTGTGACTACTTGTCTCATTGCTTGCTCCTTCCACCCAAGGATCACACAAACGCAAATTAAGTCCCACAGTATCACTGTGATGCGTTATTATCCCCGTTTTACAAGAAAGGGAACTGCAGAAAACGGCAATCGAGTCCTCTGTCCTGGGTCACACAGCGAGTCACAGTCCCAGTCTGAAGCAGACTTTGGAGCCCTTCCTCCTCCACACTAATCACTAAAGCTGGAATTCCCTCAAAACCTGCTTGCTTTGCTTTATTAACCACAGTTTTACTGCATCTGTAGACCTGTTCCACAGCAGTCAGGAGCCATGGAAGGCGTTTGTGTCCCAGCGTGGCTGCCAAGCAAGGCATGAGGGCTCCAGGGGAGAGAGAGAGCTGAGACATCTTGTGCCTCCCTAGAATTTCCTGAGATGAGAAAAACTCAGCTTCAGAACTCATCCATCATCTCCCTGTTACTCAGCACCTGAAAAGTTACATCTGAGTGAATCAAAATTTCAAGTGCTATTGTCCTGATTACAGAGCTGGCTATAAAGGAAATTAAAGAATAATAATTTCAAAGAGGGATTTAAAATTTCCATTTTCATTTTATTGTCAAAGTAAATATATTTTTATGAAGAACAAAAGAAAATATACAGAATTGTAACTTATGTACACTGGCTTTATAGGTATTTTTGTTTCCAATTTACACAAATTTGATACGTTATTAAAAGATATTTTATATAGATATGCATCTATGTACAGTTTTATTTACATACATTCATAGGATGTGATATAAACCAGTCAATAGATGATAGTTCAATTATATTAATTTCTAGAGGACAAAAGGAATGCATTCACTTTAGCCAGACCTGCTGCTCTCACACAGCGTGGGCTTCTGCTCTGCCTAGCTCTGGGATCACACTTTCCTACTTCCCATTTTGCCAACAGAAAGGACAAACAGAGGCTGTCTGCGAATGGAAAGGAAATGCAACATCCATTATAAAATCATTCCTAATTACTGAATTCTATTTTCTTCTAAAGCTTCTTACAATCGCCAGAGTTCAAAAGGAAAAACAAAACAAGAAGAAACACAAATAAAATCACTTGCCTGCTGCCATCTGATTATTTGTTTGAATTCCCTTCTTAGCCAGCTACCACACAAATTTGTTTCTTTTGGCTACTGTTCTCACCCATTTGCCCACCCCAGCTGCATGGAGCTCTGACATGGCTGTCGGGAGGGAGAGGATTAGCACTGAGGATCACCCCCAGACCTGGGTTTCACAGCGCTGTCCCACCAGCTCACAGCTCCTCCCACCCTCCCTGGGCACAGGCACATCCTACAGACCCTGCCAGCAAACACACACAGCTCCAGCCAGCCAGGCCTTGACTCACACTGCATGTTGGGGATGCCCAGTGCTCACCACGCACCCTGGGGCTGGGGCTCTGCTTTCTCCCCCCAGATCACACAGGAGGGCAGGAGCAGAGCCAGGAACAGAGCTCAGATGCTCTCACAAACATCTTTGTGCTGTTTTGTGGGCAGACAACAGCTCTTCTGCTATAGACAGTGGATGCTGCAAACCAGCCTCAAAGGAAAGCAGCATCCTTTGGCACCTGGGCATCCTTTCACCCCTCGGCAGCACAGGACAGAAACACACACAGAGTTCCAGAGGCTTCACTCCAAGTCGTTCCATGCAGCCTGAGCTTCTGGGTTTGCTTGGGACATGTCTTTCTTTAAATATATATATATATGTATGTATGTATGTATATGTATACATAAATATTTATATATAGCCCTAGCCAAGGGAAAGGTAAATGTGAGCCAGGAAAATCCAGAGATACATGGAGGCACATTCCAGTGCTCTCCAAGCCTTGTCTGCCCCTATCCCCGACTCCCACTGTTCTTCCTCCTATGGCCAGCCCCTACAAATCCTTGGCTCAGGCGACCCAAAAACAAAGGAGTTGTTTTCATTTCAAAAGGAATTTGCTGTTTCCAAACTGGACAAATAGAGCAGCTTAATAAAAACTCACAATGAGTGGCCTGTACATGAGCAAAGCCCTCAGGAATGCCAGGGCTATAATTAACTAGCAGCAAGCAACTTTTACATTTTCCTGTGCAGCAAAAAACAGCTAAAAATAAAACACTGTAATTTCCAAAAGAAGCAGCAGCAAAGGAGAGACATATAGAAGGAAAGGAAAATAATATCCTCAAAAGAAAAAAAAAAAAAAAAAAAAGAAGGAAGAAGCACCCCGCTCCCCTGACCCAAAAAGAGCTTCATTCTCAAATCCTTTGAAGGACGTGGGGCACTCAAACATGGTGGTATTAAGTAACAGCATTGACTGTTCTGTGGAGACAAATAAATTATCACTAGAAATATAGTGAGCAAAGTGCTGTCATCAGCTGCTGTAGGATGGCTGGGCAGGAAGGGGAAAGCAGGACCCATCAGTTCATGGAGCGGACGGAGCGGTTGCTTCGTGGGAACCGGTGCACCTTGACATGTTTGGACAAGTGGTCACTTCGAGCAAACTTCTTCTCACAGACTGGACACTGGTAGGGTTTCACCCCCGAGTGGGAGCGCCTGTGCCGGGACAGCTCATCTGACCTGGAGAACCTGCAAGAGAGGAGAAGCCTTTTCAGATAAATGGGGGTTTATGATGCCAGGGCTCTCACAGCAGGTTAAAAAAGTCCCCTCAGGCCACTGGGAGACTCCAAGAGGTGAAAGGGACACACGGCAGGGCTGGGCTGGTCCCGGCCTGCAGGCAGCAGCAGTGATGGAAACACACAGCTACCAACCTCAGCCCGTGTCAGCTCTGGACTCAGGGCAATGTTTGTACCAGCCTCGCCCTGGACCCCACAACACAGGTACAGCTTGACAAAAACAGTGCTGCTCTTGATCCCCCTCCCACTCCCCACCATCTCTCTCCTGCAAATCCAAGCACAGACTCCTCCAGCAGAGACAGCCACCACTGCCCTGCAGGTGAGGTCTGCTTCAAGCTCCCACTGACATGAGCACAACAGTCACCCACTAACTGCACCCAGTTTGAGAGGGATTCCAGACAAATCCAGCCATAGCTACCTAGAAACAACGTGACTTATTAGATCCAGATGAAAAATTGGCTTCTGTGTGTGCTCCTGCAGCCTAAATAAAGTCATTAATAGTACTAGAGATGCTCAGGATCTCAACAGCTGAAATTCAGGCGGGCCCCAATGGCCATTAGCATAGTTATTTGCATAGTTAGCATGGGTAAATTCAATCAAGAATGAGCCTTTAATTACCAAAACTGTATTCCACAGTCCTTTGAATTTTACATATTTTCCACCTTCTATCTCTACAGAAAAATCCCCAAACAGCCACCATGAATCCCACAGGTTTTATTGAACCCAAATGAGCTAATCTTTTGGTCTTAAGAGCAGGGTTGGCACTATTTCCGCTTTGGACATGACTGGGAGACAGAGGGTTAATTAACAATGTCACACTAAAACAGTCCTATCCAGATGGGTACAAAAAATTTGCTGCCTGACAAAGGGCAATTAAGTGTTTTGTTGCCAGAGCAGTAACAAAGAGCAGCACAGAAAGAGAGCTTGCAAGAAATGGTATCAGCTGTTTATTTACAATAAATAAGTGAAGTCATGGGCACTAGCTAACAAATTGGGGAAAGAACATGTAGACAAATGTGCCCTTCTGGAGCAAAATATCCTATCCCCAACAGAGCAAATACACTATTTTTATGAAAGGGAAAAAACAGGATTGCTGGGCTCCTATGAATAAATTCCTCATGCAAGAAAAGTAACTTTCCACATAAAGGTTTTAATTAGCTCTGATCTCCTGCCAACAGCTGAGGACCAGGGCATAGGCACTGGGAAAGCTGGTAATGGTTTCCTCAGTTGCTGCAGCTCTTCAGTCTGGTCATGCTCCACAGACAGCACTCAGCCCGTGGAAAGCAGATGCAGGCACTCAACATGGGTGAGATGTGGTGTGGACTTATCTCTCCCAGGGGCATTTCTAGGGAAGGTTCTTTCACCTATTCCCTTGCCTGTCTTCCTTTCCTTGCTCTGGTATCTTCATGGTGAAAGAGTCAAATTCTCCATGATGAACACACAGTTGTTATGGAACTCTCAACCTGCTCCTTGTCTGGGATGAGTCTTCTTCACAAAGGCTGTGACAGAAGTTTCTCTTTACGCCTTCTATTTGAATGTTTGCTTTCTCTAACACCCTTGGTCCTTTCAGCCATAGCTTCCCAAAAACACAGTCTGGATGTGGGAGCAGCAGGATCAGGGGTTTCTCCCAAGTCCTTAGCAGTGAGCTAGTCCCAGTGCCAGATCCCTGCAGGAATGCTCCTGTAGGGCTATGGGGGAGTGGGCTTGGAGAGTGTAGGATGCTGCCTGTGCCGACTGCCTCAACAGGAGCGAGTGCTGGACAAGGAACAGACCTGTGCCACATCCAGGGGAAAGAGGGAGCAGAGAGGGAAAAGCACTTTTGCAAAGAGCCATCCTCTTATATACAGACTTCAAAGATGTAAAACCAGATGTGGCTGGGTTGCCTTATCCTATGTCCTTGGCCATTAAGGTCACCATCTGCAACAGAAGTGCAGTAGCACTTGGGTAATCCTGCACAAGAGCTTCACAAGTGCATTTTGAGGGGAATTGCATGGATGGTGGGGGAGAAAGAGCGCATGTCAGGAATGAGCTTGAATGAGTTCATCCGATAAAAATACACTCTGCCTCATAACGATGTCCTTAGCTGAAGAGGCAGGAATGTTGCAATACTGTTCCCCAGCAGTGACGGAAAGATCAACTTACAGAGCCCACAGAAATAAACCTCAAGCTGTCTGTGTGTTTACAAAAAAACAACGCAAAGGTTTGGACGAGGAAGCTGGGAGGATCTGGTGGTCTGGCTCTGCAGTGAAATATCTGCAACACACTCTGGCACTGGGATCAACCCAAAAAAAGTGAAAATAATTCACTGTGGAATGCAAAATTCAAAAGGAAAAAAAAAGGAAGCCCCAAGGAATACCTCACTATTCTGTCACTGCCATTTCTAGAAGGATTCCTCCTTGAAAAGAAAAGTGAAAGGATCTGGGAAACCCCACAGTAACTAAAAGAGCCTTCTTCATCCTTCTGAAGGATCCCAAGGGACTGTAACTACAGTCCATCTGGCAGGACCCCAAGGGACTGTAACTACATCTCCCTTGAAGAAAAATCCTAGAGCTCCCTGATGTGCAGGACGTGTCCTGTGTCTCCCGGCCATATGGGGACATTCCTATGTGGCTCACAGGGCAAGAAAGGTCAAAAGCTTCAGCCTGGTACTCCTGATCCCTGCCATGGCCACCAGCCATTGAGGCCAAGTCAGGCTGTACCTCTCCTTCACAGTAGAGGGGAGGCTCTAGATTGATTTCTCCTGCCCACCCCTAGAGCTTTCCTACAAGAAACCCACACAGCTCCTGTGTGTCTGTCATCCCCTTGCATGGCAGCAGCAAGAAAAGCCAATGCAAGATGCCTGCCCTGCCCCACCTATGGTACTGCCCATGGTCACTCAGGCCCAAGCACACTCCTGGGCACAGGTGTTACAAGGCTTTAAACCCTCCCTGCCAAACCAGTCAGAGCTTATGGCTCATGCTGTCACCCATGGAGCCTCCAGCCAGAAGAGGCAGTGGGGCATTTAAAGGCGATTGCCTCATTCCCCATCCTTGCAGCAACTGCAGCTTTGCACAGAGCTGTGCCAGGGAGGGGAAGCAGGAGCTTGTCCTGCTCTGTGCCATAACACAGCTGCTGGGCCCAGCCCATCAGCTCTTTGGCCTGAGCAGTGCTAACCAGAGGCTGGGGTGCCAAAGGTAGAAGGTGGCACGACACGGATCAGTGCTGTGACCCATCCAGGGAACACAACGGGTCACTGGCCACTGCCAGATGAGCACCACTCTGCAGACTGCCAAAAACAGCCCTTGCCCCGTGCCTAGGAAGGGCATAAGCAAGCAGGTTCAGCCTTCATGAGGGAGGTGCTAGGGGTCTCCAGCCATCCTAGGGGTTAGCAAAAGGATTTGCTGAGTGCACACTCCAACCGTGGTGAATTTAAAACATCATAGCAGGGCTGCACAGAGAGCTGAGGAACCTTTAACCCTCCCACTGAGCTCAGGCACTTTGTGCTAGGCAACACTTTGTTTTGGTTTTGAAATTACTATCTCCAGTGAGATCAGCTCTTAAGTGTCTTCAGTGAAAAAATAAATACACAAGCACAAGAATGCAGAGAAAAGAGGGGGAAAGCAAAGCCCAGCAGTGTTTTAGTGTTGAAATTCACTTGAGATTATGTAGACCTGGGAGCAAACAGAGTGGCCAGATGAATTGGACTTAAGTCATGTGAGACTTAAGTCACAGCTCTCACTGAACTTCTGAAAAAGTAAACATGGTTTATTGATGAAAGGGGACTGAGTAATTCAATGCTCAGTTGGGTCTGGCCTTTGATGTGGGAGCAGCACACAGGGGATGTGCAGCAATCTCAGGCTGGTGCTAAGGACTGCTGTGAGCACAGAAGGCAGCTCCCCAAACACAGCCTCTCCCTCTGGCTATAAACTTCTCCTCCTGTAGCAGGGCCCTTCCAAAGTTTGGGGGTTTTGGGGATTGGGATTGCAGCCCAGGCTGTGAAATTCAACAAGACAAACAGCAAAAGAGTTTGAAAAGCCCTTTGCAGAAGCTGTGGTCAAGAGATATGTCCTTCATTATGAAGGTGATTAATTTCTCATTTCTGTTGGGCTCATCTTTAAAAAGTTGTGGTGGCTGAAAGTTCAGGGTGCTCCAGGTTGTGGGACCTGCACTTTTGGCCCACCGGCACCCTGCTTTTGATGCAAACCATTTGCCACAATACTTTGAGAAGAGAGGCACCTGTTGTAAATTTAATCATCCTTTATCACTTAATATTTTTCCTAAATGTCCCCCTTGGTTTTGTGTCTTGGGGAACACCAGCTTTGTGATAAGACAGAGCTGGAGAAGGCCATCCACAGGAAATGCTTCAGGCTCCTGATCTTGAGCCACAAAAGTCACTGGGAGCGTTGGTACAAATCTCAGCGTGGATTAGACAAACCCTCACGTGCCACGTGCATTTGTCACAAAAAGGAGAGCTGTGCTCACTTCCCAGCAAGGAAAGCCAACATGACAGGCACATCTGCTGCCTCTGCACACCTACTCTGGCAACCAAATAAAAAGCAGCAAGTGCCTGTACTGCAGGTCAGGAGCAAGCAGCCCACGGTTTCTGGGACCAATCAGCTGAAACACACGGCTTTGGTGAGAGGTCACCCTGAGCAGCAACAAACTGAGCTCATGAGAGGTGCTGCCAGAACAAAAGGAGACATATCACCAGCAGTTTGTAGAGAGACCATAATCTGATCTCCTCAGTACTGAGAAGCAAACTTCAGACTGGTCCAGCTGGGGAAGAGAGGGTTCAGCTCCACTGTGACCTTTTCCCTCAAAACAACCCAGCCATCTCTAACTGCTGCATGTCTCACATACTTGCATTTTTACACAACACTCCTGTTACTTTTTACCTCATCTGTTGCCCATGATCACGGCCCATTTTCTCATTAGACATTGCTCACTGAAGCTCTGCAGCATATTATTTGCAAGAAATTCAGTTTAATTTAACACAAGGTAGTTAAGATTATGTTTTCTCCCACCATCATTTGTGGTGCTGTACATTAGCACTTGCCAGAAGGCAAGCCAGTAATACAGCTAACTGGAAAGAGGGAGGAAGGCACCTGTCAAAGCTTCCTTAAAATAAAAAGTTGATTTTTTAAAAAAAAAAATACTAAATTTTTCAGTTCATATTAAAAATAAAATATTTTTAAAATCCCTCTGCCAAACATTTTCTCAATCAAACCTGCAATCTTTCATTCAAGCAATGCTTAACTCCACCTCAGCCTTCTGGTTATGTTGTTACATCTGACAGCTTTTTTGCAACTTTGAGTGGCACCCACGCATTTTTCTGAATCAAGACAGAGAATAAAACCCAGAGTATGCCAGAGTGTCACTGCCAGCATTTTCAGAAGGAGTGGGATGGAGCTCATGTTCTATGAAAGTGCACAGAATACTGCTTTTAACAACTAACTTGCTTATAACAGCCCCCCACTGACCACGTTTAGTCCCACACAGGGCTGTGCACAGCAATTCTGCCCTAAATCATCCAGTTCACTCAGCCTCAGCTGGTGCCAGCCACTGGTCTGCTGGGGCTGGTGTGCTGCAACCACACCAATGCAAACATCACGTCTTACCTGTGGTAACAAGCTTAATCTGACCCTCTAGAATGAAATACAAATTATGATGGACTACTTTTATTTTTTTTAAGACACTAAAACTGTTGGTACCAGCAGGTGATGCTGTGCTATTTAATTTTTCAAAACCCTGGGTTACCTAACAGGAAGAAAAAAGGTCTTCGTTGTCAAACCAACCAAACAAGTTCTGGCAATAGAAACAGTGTTTGTAAATCAGAGGACAAACCTACTTGCTCAGCAAGTTAGGTCAAGTGTGCAAAAAGGGGAAGGGGGATTGGACAGAGCTGCACTCCAATACTGACCTCCATCCACAACCCGGCCACGTGCATGCAAAGGGCTTTTCTCCTGTGTGTCTCCTCAGGTGGGCTTTCAAATGGCTGCTTTTCGTGTACATCTTGGTGCAACCAGGAAAAGAACATTTATGCATTTTAATGAGTTCAGCTGCAGGGTTCTTTTGAAATTTCTGACCCATGATGATTCCCGTCTGCCCCTGGATCATGCCTCCTGGCCCAATCGGCTTGGCGGCGATGGGGACGGGAGCAATGCGGACAAACTTAGAGGACAAGTTCAAATTAGAAGACTGAACTATCTGAGGCACAAGGGCAAATG
The DNA here is from genome assembly GCF_001522545.3 of Parus major. NCBI lineage: Eukaryota > Metazoa > Chordata > Aves > Passeriformes > Paridae > Parus > Parus major. Next base: position 10,474,976 of record NC_031781.1, read on the forward strand.
TCTGTCCTTGGATGTTGACTAAGAGCTGTGCAATTTTAATGTTCTCCTGTGCTGGTCCTTGGGAACTGGGGCTTGTGTTGGACTCCTGTTTGATCTGTACAGGCTGAATTTGGAGCATAACTGGTATTCCATTCTCCAGGGTCATTCCTCCATTTGAAGCTTGGCCACCTTCCGTTGAGCTGGTCAACTGTTCATTTTTACTGTCTTTTAAACTAGTACTGGGTAACATGTGGTCTTTTTGCTGCAGCGAAGCAACAGAGACCTGGCTGCAAGCTCTCAAGTCCTTGGTCTCACTTTTAGGTCTTTCTTTGAGCTCCAAGTCCATGTTCTCCTCCAAAAATTCCTCAATTTCCTCAAGTGTGGGCTGAAATGGTCCTGAGTCTTCCGTATCCACGTTAAATTCAGGCAACCTAAAGTACTCCTCTTTTACTATTGGCTGAAGTCTCCTTTTGTCCCACCATGACGCAGTGGTGCTCCCCAAAGAGGCCTGGGACAATAAATAGTCTAAGATACTGTCCTGACTTTCTGCACTGGATGTGCTTCCATAGCTGGAGCTGAGGACCTGGGAGTCAGGACTGGAACAAGAACAAAAGCTGGACGAGTCACTGTCATCTTCTGACAGGGGAGAGGGCAGCATTTGGTAGGACCTCACGCCTGCTGTCATGTCCCCAAAGTATCCAAGAGAAGATCTTGTGGATGAAAAGGATTCATCAGTAGGCAGCAAGTGATCCACCATTCCTGAATGATCTCTTAAGGATATCCCAACAGCATATACCAGGCAGACAAAGTTCAGGTGAGAGCCTGAGTGCAGGAAAACAAAAAAGCAACAGTCAGAAGTTGGTTTAATCATTTATCTCCATGGACTGCAGCTCGTAAAGCCCTCTAGCCCACAGGAAAGTCCAGAGCATCCAGCCTCTCTGGGTACACAGGCTGCTACAAGCTTTGATATGTCTGCACCACCCCCCGAGGACTGTCAGGGCTGAAGCGTTTTGCAGGATTGCACCACATATTTGTAAAAGAATTCTGTCAGAAATCATTTCCCAACCATGTGTGCTCCAGATTTACAGCTCCCTTACAGAATATTACCAGCAAGAGAAAATAAATAACGAGCTTTCACCTAGCAGTGAAATCCAGAGCCAAAGAAGGGAATGGGAAGAAAAAAATAAAGTGTTGAAATTTTTACCACCAAAAAGAAACAAATAAAAAAAGTTTATTGCTGGTGGCCATAAAATACAAATCCTTTTCCTATCTTGTAGCTTTCCACCAACCTTATTTTTAACTTCCTCAGTTCTACAAATATAGGCTGTTCAGCATAATGCAAGGATCAATCTGGCAGGAGCCAAAAATATTTACTGTGTTTCAGCATTTACTAGGCGGATTTTCCCCTCCAGATGTAATGAATCAGTGTGCCAACGTCATCATCACCTGCGCTGTCCTTAATAAGGCTGGCACTGCACGGAGCTAATTACTGTGCCCTGCCAGCCAGCTGGTGGCTGCTTTCACCCCTCGGCTCCACAGGCTGAGCTGAGCCCCGTGTGGAACCGGGAGGGCTGCACGGCCCCCTGGCATCCCGAGCTGCCCGTGCTGAGGCAGCGAGCAGGCAGCATCCCACAGCATCCCACAGCATCCCACAGCATCCCACAGCATCCCACAGCATCCCACAGCATCCCACAGCATCCCACAGCATCCGCTCCCCTGAGCCCCGATCCTGCTGCAGCCCTACAACAGCAAAGCCTACCTTTCCCACCGTGGGGCTTGCTGACAGCGCTTTACCAGCTAAGACAAGCAAACTTCCTCGAAAGGGGAGGGCAGGCAGGAGGGACATCTGTGGGTTATTTTTTATTCCCCACCTCCCCAAGGGAAAAAGCAAAAATTGCTTACGGACCGAGATTATGCCCCTTAGAGAGCAAACGCAGAGACCTCGGGATGGAGCGAACACTGGCCCTCAGTCATTTGCTCAAGGTGACTGATTGAAAACAGAGCTGTACATGTGCATAATAAAACAACTCTTTCTGTGGAAGGTATGTGGACTGCAGAGATAGAAGTCATTTGATCAGCCTATGAGGTTGTGTGTGTGTGTGAATTAGGAGGCATGTGACCCAGCATGAAGGAAATGCCAGTCAATCTTGTTACACGCTGTCATTTTCCACAGGCTCTGCTGCTGCGCTTTGGACGCTTTGCCATGAATAGTCAATAGCTCCCAGTTTTGTGCAGGCAAGAGGATGGCTGTTAGTGCTGTTGCAGAGCATCTTTGCTGCCTCATCTCTAAAATTTGCCCTGTCTTTCCTTCTCTGGAAAAAAATCAAAAGGTGTCTGTATGCTCAGTGCTGCAGTGAGCACAGAGTGAGGTATTTTACACAACACCCTTAAAAAGCTCTGACCCATTGGCAACATCTATTAATATTTCACAGGAAGAGGGGGGAAAAGGCATATTTCTTAAAGATATGGCTTCCTCCTTCATAGACACATGGAGGAAACAGGGATAGGTTGCAAGAAAGACTTTAAAGTAAGATTGCAGAGTTTCCTGGTCTGTGTGTTCTGTCAGTCAGCTATGCCTCTGAACCAATAATGAAATACCTACATGTGCTGAACACGAGGAAGTTCAAACAGAGGTTAGTGGCTCTGTTTTGTGACCTTAACCTATAATCATGTCTTATAGTAAAAGCAAAGAGTCAGAAGAGCTGAACTATTTCTAACACACTTTTTTTTTTTTTATTTAAATCTCGTGTTGATGGAAAGTTTCCCCAGCAGAAGTCCCATAGCTGAGTTATTCCAGTTTTGAAACAGAAGGCACCATCTGCTTCTGACAAATTAGTATTGGCATCTGGTGACAACTCACCCAAGATGACTGTTTCTATCTTGCACCAAAACCTGGTGACTGTCTTGAGAAACACAGGGCAGAAAGGAAGACTTGCCCTCAGATGGTTTCTGATCCTCCCTCCAGTGTCTGTATCATTCCAGCTTAAACTTCTGAAGAATGGGGCTGTGAGGGAAATCTGGACTGCAACATGTGCTTTTCTAAGAAAAGCTGGCGTGCACCAAAAGCAGTTGATGAACTTCTTTTCAAAAAAAAAAAATAAATTAAAATGTTCAAGGTTTTTTAAAATGTCTGCAAGAGCCGCGAAGCCACATATCAAAATATCCATATTTTTCCCTGGGAATAGAACTAAACTGTAATTTGAATAAGGACTTAAACAAGGGGGAAAAGAAAACAACAATGAACCCCTAGCAACTGCAGCGGGCCAGTTACCTCAGCAGAAAACAGCCAGCAGCCTTGTTTCCCATCTCTTTTGACAAGGAACAATGTCATTCGATGTAACCAGAGGCTTTTTAAGAGGGGACTCTCAGAGCCAAATAGATTCAGGCACATTACGGGCCAGTTCTGCTTTCTGTGCACTCTCAAAGCTTGCAGAACAGCCAAGAAGATTTTGGAGAATGCCTGGAATGCAGGATTGGGCCCTGGCTATATTTTTCTCCTAAAGGCCAGGCTAACAACTAAAAGGTTTTTATCGTTACTTTGCCTGAAGACACAGCCAAAAACAGATTAGAAAACAAAACCAAAAAAAGCCGGCGCTGTGAAGGCTATGAAAATTAATGATGCTGTTTCCATAACACACTTTCACCTCTAGGAATGTAAAAAACATGTTAGAAACGTAAGCACCCATAGCGAGACCGCAGTGCCTGAGCCACTGGAAGCGGCACTTCTGGAGTGAAATACAGCAGCTGTTCAGCAGCACGACCGTCTCCAACTTTTTTTTTAAGAGTTCCCTGGGTTGTTATGATGTCCTTTCTGCCAAAAACATGTTGTTCTGTTTAAAACCTGTCCATCTAATCTCCAGCTAAAAATAAATAAATAATAATAATAAAATAACGAAAAGCAAAACAGAGAAAGCATATTCTGATGCAGAGCAACATTAAAATGTAAAGTCCTGGGAACTTGATGAAAACACGGGGCTGTATTTCCCAGCCTGTCATTTCTGGACAGTCAGCCCTGATCACACAGAATACATGAGACACTGACAGTCATTTCCTACATTGACTGACACAGCTTTTTCTAGTTTAAGACTATTCTTTTCAGGGTTTCCTCTTGTTCCCTAGAAGGTTTTAAATCTGTTCAGCCTGACTTCTGCTCCACAGACAGAGTTAGAAACAAGGCAATGAAGCAGGCCCAGAGTTTCTAAGAAATTAAAAGAGAAATGTGGGGGGGAAGAAAAAAAAAATAATAAAAAAGTAACAAAAAGAAGCCGTGAGCCAGGAGTAAATCCATTTGCTCGCATCTCTTCCGCAAGGTGGCTGTGCTGCTCCCCGGACACAGTGGGGTGTTCAGGTTTGTTTTTTCCAAGCCCGTTGCTCCTGGGAAGCTCCAGAAACATTCCCAAAGCATTCTTTTCTGAGAACTATCCCGCTCCAGCCCCAAACTTTGGCTTCCACAAGAGGAAGCACTTCACCTGCAGCAGGCAGAGGCAGCAGTGCCTCTGCACGCCGGCAGTGAAGGGTGGCCCGAAATAACGCGTGGCAGCAGCCGCCGGGGCAGGGAAAGAGGTGCCGGGGGACACGCACACGGAATTCCCACTCCAGCAGGAGCACAGCCAGGCTTCCGTGGCTGAAAAACATGTTCGTTTGGGGGTTTTTTAATCATGCCTTTTTTTGTTTGTTTATTCCGTTTGTAGAGGGTTTTTTAACATTATTATTCATTTTATTGGTTTTTCCTTCCATCCCTTTTCAGGAGACTTTGGGGGCCCGAGCTCCCTCTCTGCCCCCCAGCAGCGTGGTCGCGATGATCGGGAATAAACAGCCCGCACTCGCCGCCTGTCACTCCATGGCACGGCACCGCTGCAGCCCGAAAACAGCCCCCGCTGCCCCGCCGAGGATGGAATTCCATCTGCCAGCAGCAAGGGCACAGTCCCCGGGCGCAGTCCCCGGGCTCAGCCCCCCGGGCTGCGGCAGCCCTCAGGCACCGCCGGCCCCGCGCCCCCCGCTCGCCCTTACCTGAACTCCTCTGCGAGCCGGAGGGCAGCAAAGACAACCAGAAGAACGCAACAACAACAAGGAAAACGAGGGGGGAGAAAACCCAAACAACACAACCGAGCCACAAAAAAAACAAAAAACAAACAAAAAAACAAAAAAACCCCAAAAAAAAACTAAAAAAAAAAACTATAGAAATAATAATTTATAAAAAAAATTTAGAAAACCGAAGAAAAAATTCAAAAGCCACACACGCACAATAAAAACGCAGGACTACAACCAAGCAAAGCCAAAGCAGCAGCCCGCAAAGGCAGGAGCGGCCGGCAGCGGAGCGGCGGGAGGCGGGCGCAGCTCCCCCGGGAGGCGGGTGCGCGGCTGCGGAGCGCGGCCCCGCTCCCGTAGTACTATATCCCCCTCACATGACGGGCGCCCGGCCGCGGCGGGGGAGGCCGGGGAGAGGCTCGACCGCGTCCGCCGCCCCCATTGGCCCCGCCGCGATGGGGGCCGGCCCGGCTGCGGCCTCAATGGGAGCCGCGCTCGGCCCCGGGGCGGTGCCGCGCGGGGGAGGCCGCGGGGAGGCCGCGGAGCCCCGGGGGTGCGCGGGGCCTGTCGCCGCAGCACGAGGGGGCATGAGTTCAAACCGAAAGAAGGTTGGTTTGGATTCGGGCTAAGGCAGAATGTTTGACAGTGAGGGTGGTGGAACACCGGAGCAGGTTGCTCGAAGAGCTGGTTGATGTCCCGGCCCTGGAGACGTTCCAGGTGAGGTCGGACAGGGCTCTGAGCAATTTGATCGGGTTGGAAACGTCAGTGCTCCCTGCGGGGAGCTGCACTAGTGGCCTGTTAATGTCCCTTCCGACCCTAACCGCTCTGTGAGTCTGGAGGTGTGCAAGGCTCTGGACGTCTCCTGGCGGTAAGCGAGGCCCGGGCGAGGTGTGAGGAGTCCCGTGTCCTCTCTCCTGCCCCACACCTGCCCCTTTCCTGCCCGACAAAGCGTGATGGGGGCATTGCCGACATGCTAGAAGCATTGGGATGTGTGTCCCACACACACACACACACACACACCATTGTTACTACAGACGTCACTAGTTCTTAATAGAAACACGCATAATTTATGTATATAAATATTAATATTTTTATTACATACATATATACACAAACACGCTGTAGTAATGCAATACCTGGTATGGATCAGGATCTATGTTCAACTCCTACAGAAGAGGATCACAGTGGGGCCAGCTGCAGCAGCAGCTTTTCTGTTTTTCTGCTCAATTAGACATTTTTCAATTTCAATTTTCAATTTTTCCTTTTTTCAGATTTCTTAGGAAGGTGCAGCCTGGGATATGAAGATGCAGTCGTATAACAACAGGTCTGTGCACCCTTTTTGAGGGCACATGGGACAGCACACCATTCCTTCTCCCCACAGAAAGCCTTGCTGTCCTGCAGGGAAAATGATAATTCTCATTTTATGGGGAAAGTGAGGCACAGAGGGTCAAACAAAAGGTTTGTGGCAGAACCAAGACACAGTCTCATCTCTTTTCAAATCCAGCTCAATTTAAACTCGCAAAAATATCCTCCATCTGCATTTCTTCAGAATTGCCAGTAACACATCCCACAGCCTGGCACACATAAACCAGTCTCCTGTCAAGAGGACATTGAGCCTCAACGAGTCATGGCCAGGCAGCAGCACAGGGCTGACCCTACAGGTGCTCCTTCATCCCACTGGGGATGAACAAAGGACCTGGGAGTGCTCAGGGCTCTGCTCTCCTGCACAGACCTCGTTCTTCCTCTCCACATTGTCTCAATGAATAATGCATGAATATGTACTCATCAAAATCCTAGATACTATATTTGTACAAATACACCAGGGCCAAATTCTGCATTAGTGTAACTTCACTGACGTAAAAAGGATTACGTTGGTAAAAATGTTTGCCTTAAATATTTTTACCCAAAATAGATGTTTGGCAAACCTCGCTTTACTGCTTTTTCTCAATTAAAACCCCTTTGTTGCCTGAGTAGGTGAAGTTTAGTGTGATTTAGCAATGCGAAGGACATGAAATTTAGGTACAGCTAAAATCTAAGCCCTCAAGGCTGGAATTTAATCGAATTTGAATTGTTGTCTCTATGCATACAAAATTCCATTTTAATGTTTATTACATGAAAACCACCAAAAGTTGTAATCTTAATTTTTTCATTACTATAACTACCTAGGCACTGGGACATGTTAGAGATTTCCCTAGCTTGCATTGTTCCACTTGCAAAAGGCAATGTCTTCACATTTTAGTCACAGTAGTTCTGAACTTTCTTTAAATTGCTAGAGATGCAGTGAAGTCCCATGTTTACCTTATGTGGAAATAAAACGGTGTTTTCCCACTTCTGCTTTTCAAGTTTCATCCATTTTACTGGGCCCACAGCCTTTTTGCTTCCCTAGAAGCACCACTGGAGGCTGGGTCCTTTGCCCACTGTGAAGCTGCAGGGCTGTGCTCTTGGCTGTTTCTGAGGCTGGAGATAGGAAGGTGAGAAGTTTTCAGTGGGCTCAAGCAGATCCAAATGTGCTGCTGTGGGACAGGATGCACTGCCACCATCCTTTTGCCAGCACCTGCCCCTGGGTGGCTGCATGTCGTGACTGAGGGGGGATCTGATACTTTCTTCACATCTGAAGAACCCTACTGAGCATCTCAGCCTTTCAATACTGCTGTGAGGCGAAATTCAATGGAAAATACCAGGAAAATGTAACTAAGGCATTTGTATTTCTCCCCAAGATTTCTCTGTGGGGAAAAAAAAAAAAATAAATATTAGGAATGCAGTCAGGCAGTGCACAGCACCTGGGAAGTGAGTGTAGAGCATGCAGAATGAACCCTGACCTAAGCTCACTCCCACACAGTGACAAGTTCTGGATGCACCAGACCTTCCGCATATGTCCAGATCCCCTTTTCTGTGCACACAGAATCCATGGGAAACCTCAGCACAGCCCTTGTGTGCAGGCTCAGTGACTGTGCCTTCAGCATTGCTGCATGTCCAGAACTCTTGTAGAAATTGCTGCCCTAACCAGGCTGTTGGACATCAGTACACCCTGGGCAAATATCCAAAGTCCTCTTTTTCTGCCCAGGCAAAATTTCTAGACAGAGACAAAGGACACGTTAAAACCAAACAGACAGAATGGCACAAGTTCTGATGCCTCAGTACAGCACAAACCTGGCACCTTACAACAGAGAATAATGGGAAAGTGCACAAAAGTCACTGCCTCCTAGAATGCCAGTCTGGGGCTGTCCTTGCTGGAACATCCCCATAGCTTCATCTATTACAGCATCTTTCCTGAGCAAAGATTTTAACAGAGAAATTTCCATTCTCAGCTAGACCATATTTTCTTATCCATGAGTCTTCTGCGAGTGCTTTGAACTGCAGACTTGGTTTTGAGGACTGCAGGCACACTTTGGGGCTTAAACCCAAAACTGAAGATTACAAGCTACAGGGACAGGTGCCAGCCTCTGAGCCGCTCAGCCACTTTTCCATCCCTCCATGATCTCTGAATGTACTTCTTAAGCTGTACACTGGTTAATTCTTCTGAGCCCCATGACAGTGAAAGCAAGTTGACACACATCTACATTTTGCTCAAGGCTTTGGACACACTACAAGCCTTTATTAAGAGCAGGGGAAATGCACAGATCTAGACAAATATAATTCCTTCTGATCCCTTTTTTTTCTGCCAACTTTTCATGAGAAACAGCAATGGCTGTTGGGCTGGGACAAGATTTTTGGGAATTAATTTTTGTGCATCTGTGACTGATGTCTCACATTAGTGCCCCTCATTTGGTACTGCAGCACAACTGAGTCCTCATCCCATGCTATGAAATACATCTGAATTTTCCCAACCCATCTTTTTTGTGCATCACTAAGAGATTTCTTTATTTTCACCTCTTCAGCAACTCTTTTGAAAATCTACTGTTACTTCTGTCCCTTGATATTACTTGGGCATTTTCCATTCTCTCTTTTGCTTCTGTTCAGGAGAGAACTTCAGTCAGACTGGTTGCCCTGCTCAGACAGTGTTTCTGTCATTGGCACAGCCCAGTCAAACACTGGGAAAACACAGAGTTAAGGTCCCTTTATCTGGCTTTTGTCTCTTGGCTGTGTGCTAAAGATCTAGTCAGGAAAGGCAGATAAACCTCAGCACTTAAGCTTTTAAAAATTTTCCTGGAGATAATAATTGCCCTGTTTTATAAAGTTAAAAAGGAGCCATAGTCTGAACTATTCATGAGTTGTTCTGTGCCACATAGCACAGAGCCATTCAAGGTGGGAAAGACAGCAAAGGGTTCCTCCACACCACACTCAGCAGTTTACACCTAACAATTATCTGGCTCTGCTCATAATTTGCCTTTCTCAACACGCTCTACAGAGGCTGACCTTTCCTGCCTCAGATTTTCTCCCCTTTTCTGTGTTGCTTGCACAGTTCTGTGTTACAAATTACTTCTTGTTTTTGAGGGGACTTGAAGGAAAAATGTTTGAACTTCATGGATGGGCAAAAAGAGAGATTGTGTTGCATTGGGCGTGTGCTTTGCTGTCTTTAGAGGTCACCTGTGGTATTTCTGCCCCAGCCCTTGCTATATCCCATTTACTGCAGCAGCAAACTATTAGTAATGTGATGAGCCTACTAGCCACCTGGCAAAACAAGGGTTAGTCAGGCTGAATTGATTATTTCCATCTGATTTACAAATCAAGGTTGTTCTTTCTCCAATGAAAGAAGCAAAAATAGTCAAGCAGAGTAAAACAAAAAAAAAATAAAAAGGAAGTTCAAAATCTATTTGTTGGTTTTGTGTGTTGTTTGGGGGTCTTTTGGGTCCTTTTTTTAAATTAATCTCCTGCAGATGCATCCCTTCCATGTGCCACAAAGCTCATGGTCACATCCAGCTGAGCTCTACTGGGTTTCGACTTTCAGCACCAGAACAGTGACATGGGGACAGAGGAAACAAAAAAAGCCTGTCAGGCTCTCCAGTAATTATATGATCATGTTAACTTAGCAGTCCTTGACACTCACAGATAAGGACTGTAAGTTCCCTCGGTACTACAGAAATATTGACACAAAGAATATGTTTATCCCTGGCTGTGTCTCTGCAGGACAAGGTGGAAACAGCAACAGCAATCTCAGGACTTAATTTCTTTGGCCTTGCCAGGGCATCTGTGCTGCAGGGCCAACAGTTTATTGATTTTTGGGGTTTTTTCTTTCCTCCACTGGTTTGGAAATTATGTTGTCTTTTCAAGTCAGAATCATAGGTCCAGGAGGAGATAAGTTGGAAGAAACTCATTTTAGGATTTTTTATGCTATTACGCTTTTGACTGTTAAAGACAGTGGGGGGACCTGGGGAGAGTTTCTGATTTTCTCCCAAACTTTCTGTTCATTAATACACCGAGAGAGAAAACATTAGCCAACCTTCTGGCTGCATTTCTCTAGCCCATCTTAGCCAGGTCCAACTCCAACCTCGGGTTTCCATGCACAACCCCTGCACTTTAATCTGGCAAAAGCACCACGGGGCAGAGCTGTTCCTGCTGCTATCGTGGACATCCAAGGGAATCAGACCACCCTCTGCAGGGACAGGAGTGTGCTGAGCGTGTGACACACAGGCTGGCCCATCGCTGCCTCCCCTGGCTTGATGGCGAGGTGAAGCACAGGAGGTGGGGCTCGGCTCTTTAAATCCAGGTCCTGAAGCTGCCCAGCAGCCGAAGCCTTCGATGGAATACACAAGGCTCATTGCAAGGGGTCCAGGGCAAGGGGCACAGCCCAGCCCAAGCCGCCCCTCCCGAAAATGACTCAGGGACAGGCAGGTCTGTAAATGTGACAAAACCCTCTGACTCACCTGGAGGAGATTCAGAACCCACTTCTGCTCATCCAAGTTTAGGAAAGCAAAATATACTGGAAGACGTAGAGGGAGATCTGGGATTGGATGGACGTTGGCTCCAGTTCAGGAGTGGATCTGCGATAAACTGTATTCCCCTGCCCTCTCCTGGAAGGAATACGCCAGGGCTGGGTGCGTTTGTGCAGGATCCTTGTGCTGAGCACTGTGAGGAAGTGGCTCAAGGAGGTGTTGAGAGGAGATGGTGGTTTTGAAGACAGCGTTTACAGGACTGAACAACTATGACCACGTTGTGTCCACCGTGCATTGCCAACACCGCATCTGCCAGACACTGGCACACCTCTTGAGAATTTGAATGTCTTCAAGGAAGGACTGCCTGCCTCTCTGGCTGTTTGCATTGAATTGGGAAACAGAGAGGGTGACCCAACCAAGGGAATTCAGAGCCTCTCACTCACCTTAAATAGCAAACACAAAGCCTACATGCAAACACAGTAACCTTCAGCTCAGGTCACAGCTGGAGCACTGCCAGGTCAGAAATGCAGCACCATGGCACCAACAGACAGAGCTCCTGTGGGTACCAGTGCAGAACACACAGCTGGGAGGTCAACTTCATCTTCTTGGAGGCTGTAGAGTAGAGAAAGCACGAAAGTCCTCAAAATTAGGAAGATGCAGGTCTGGTGCCTGGTGCTGAACCTTCAGCTGTGATGTTACTGTTACTGCTCCAGGCCCATTTACATAGATTCACACCCAGATATATGAAGAGATTTTGCAAAGCTTCCTGCTTCTCCAGAGATGCTGGAATTACATTCTTCCTTTTTCCAAACATCAAACAGCCAAAGCAATACTAGTCCTGTTCTACAAAGAACTGATTAGCAAATCACGGCTGTTGAGATAATAATGGGAGCAATGAACCACAAAAGCCAAGTGCAGAAACTATAAATAAGTCTCTGCTTCAGTAGTTACAGCACAGGACTATGGATCAGGAGCTCTGGAATGGCAGAACCAACCACATGGGCACTAGATAACCTCAGAAGTGTCCCACATGCTTCAAGATTTCTTTGTAGCTGTGTTCCACCAAGTCTTTCTAAATCCAGCAAAGAGTTATGCAAAGAGGCATTCTCTGGCATGTCAAGTAGGTAAATCACCTCCTTCCAGCTGGGGTGCTCTCAACCCAGCACTGGAGACAGGCTGTGAGCAAAGGTTGGTGGGGGCATGATCTTTTAAACCTTGACTAACTGCTCTGTCTTCATGATGGGGGAGTCTCTGAGAGCAAAACAGACCCCACCTAATATCTTGACCCGTTCCAAAACTGTTTTTTTCCCTGTTCCACCCAAACCCAAGTCCTGTTTGCTGGGTTTGCAGTGTTTTCAGCACCTCTTTACCCTCTCCTTTACCTTCTTATCAAAGAGATGAACAGCAGTAAAGTAGTTCCAGCCGTCTTAAAAAGTAAGGTTTGTATTTCCTGCTTCAATACAGAGTTAAAAACAATGTTTCTGTTCATCACAGAAATAAATGTTAAATGAAAGTTGAGTTATATCTCTCCTGTGACTAATGTTCTAGCTTGTTTTCCAAAGTTAATTCTTCATACACTTTTTTCCCCCGTCTTGTTCCTTTTTACATTTGTCCAGACTCTTGTGTTCCCATGGGACTAATTACCCACTCAGCAGTTACTCTGAAGTCCAATTGTAAGAGCTGGCAAAACTCTGCTCTTCTATGCAAGCTTTTAAAATATTTCCTCAATTTATTTCAAATAGCACCACTCTCCGGAGCTTCTTCCCAATTTGTGTTGCCCAGGACTGAGATTTATTTTGCTGCCGTTGAGAGCTGACTGCTTTTGTTTGTCCCAGGGCAGATATTCTCAGCAGAATAATTAATAATAAAAAACAGACAAAAAACCCCAAGCAACTGGATCACTCAAGTCAAAAATTATCCACTGTGATGAAATTTTCTATTTTCTCATCTAGTGGGTCCTTAGTAGCAATGTAAGTAATGAAAAGCCACTGATTCAGACCTAGATTATTCTTCTCAAAATACAGATATGATCATAGTGTTTTCATTCACATCCACCTTAGACTTGCCTAAAAGTTTGGGGAAAGATTAATTACATATCCTGCAATCTAAAGATGCCCATTTTCTTACTCTATAAGTGTTTGTGAGCAAAATTTTTACCCCTGCTGGTGTTACAAGCAATAATGGAGAGCTAAATTCAGATTACTGGGATATATTTCTTTTCCCCACAAACACTGCTTGAGAGAAAAATATGTCCTTTCCCAATTCTGCAACTATTTAAATGTCTATATGGCCAGAAGTGAGTCACCTCATCTCCTTGCTCTGAGGTTTCACCTCCTGTTCCTTAAGGATAACAATCTTGGCAAAGTACAATTCAGAACAAACTGATGTTCATAAAATGAATTTCAAGGGCCTGGTGAAGAAAATATAGAATATTTTCTCAGGACATCTCAATTGTGCTAGAGGCAGAGGGAATATGGCAGCTTTTGTGAGAAGAGCCTGTAATCACTGGATTGGGGGAAACATCACATCTTATTGAGTGGTTTAATTCTTCCACAATTTCTGCACATCACCCAGTTTCTGTCCAAGTGGACCTGGGATCTGCCTGCTGCAGAGGCTGGCACAGCAGCTGCCCTCAGCTCTAAAGCCAATTTACTCAATGATCAAGCCACATTCAGATGGTTTTGCACAAGCTTGCATTCGATGGTGACCACCCTGTGAATTACTGCAGGTACTCAGGTTTCCCTGGATACCATTAGGGCTCCTGGCCACCAGCAAGCAGCATCTCTCTTACTACAGCGAGGCATTGATCATGCAAACCTGTCAGAGTCAGTGGAAGTTCACTCTGGTAGTTCCCTTTGGAATTCCTGTCTAAATATCACTGTCCCTAAGGGAAACACCAGCCAATTTCTGCCCTGCAAAGTGTGAAGTGTTGCCACGCCAGTCCTTCTCCTCACAGCCTTGTTAACACAAACACTCAAGGCAACTGCTTTTGCTTTTACACCTAGGAATAAACTAGTTATCTCTGTCAGAGAAGACAGAAAGGATGTTGCTTTTCGAATGTCAAGTTTTTCACTTCAAAGTCTGTTATAATCACAATAATTTGCTGATGAGGCCCACAGCAAACCAACACAGCAGCACCAGTTCTAACCAGGGATTTTGCTAGTGAACTCAGCAGAGGTTAGTGAAACCAATTGCTAACTCTGGATCTTTTTAGCAAAATTGATTTGGTAGCTAAATATCTATTTCCAAGACTTGTCTCAGTGGTATTTCCAGCTGAAAATTACACATTTTTAAAGATACCTTACCCCTGCAGCTATATTGGTTAAAAACCAATCTCCCCCATTTTTGTAATGCTAGCAATTTTTTAATAGCTTTCTACATCTTATAGTTATTTCTTTTCATGAGCCAATAAAAATGTTCCTGCTAATGTTACAGACTCTTTTCACTTTCACCAGGTCATACATACATGTGGCCACATTCTGGGAGCAGCTACCACCAGCAGCCCTGAGCTGGGTAGAGGAGAGGATGCTGCACACAGCCACAGGCATGCTGGAACTCCTCCTGCTGGATTGACAACTTGGAAAACCTCAGTATTTCCAAAATCCCAAATTGGGAGCTGTTCTTAATCTGTCATCAGCTTTTTAAGAAGAATCTAAGAACTGTCAGGGCATTCATATAAAAATTGAAAACGTCAAAAGCTCCTTCCTTCCCCCTGACCTTTGTGCAGAGCTGTCAAAATGGACCATGGCTCGGGCCAGCATGCAGCTGGATCAGGAACAGCATTTCATCGAGCTCGGGCTGGATGCAGCCCACTGCAGGCTGGGTCTGGCAGATGTGGAGTGTCAGCAGTGCCTCAGCAGCAGGCAGGGCTGCCAGGCACAGACAAGGCTGGCAATGGTGCCAGGAGGTCACCGTGAATCACATCCTGTTCCAACCCCTGCCCTGCCACAGCCCCCGGGGAGCACAGAGGCTGGGGTGCCCCGGGGAAGTCCTGCCCCAGGGACATGCCAGTCTCCTTCCCTGCAGCACTGGGAAAGCTCCCCATGGCAAACGGTCAGGTGCAGCAGCGTGTGCCACCCCATGTCACCACGGCTTGCTGGGTACGAGCTGAGGCTGCTGCTGCCTTCAGCAGCCCTTCACACAAGCATCCAAAATAGCTGCACACAGATAATTCCTGTCCTCCTAATCAGTGCCACAGAGACGGGCGCCAAGTCACATCCAGGGATTTACTGATACCCTCTGCTGTGCTGGCTGCTGCAGCTCCATGACAAATGGCATTTGTTTGTGCCAGCCTGTGTCACAAGCACGGGAAAGGCCCTGAGTTTGCTGGACTTTCATCTGCTCACAGGTCAACAGTGGAGGATGCTCCTTTTAAAATCAAGTCCCATTTGCTCTCAGTCAGAGGTTTCTAGAGTAGCAGGAATTTACAAGGAAGACTTAGGCATGTAAGCAAATCTCCACCGTGCAAAGTGGCAGGGGCCACCTGTGCTGGCATTTGGTGACAGATTAGTGCCACTGCATGGGGCAAGGCAGTGGCCACAGCAGCCCCTGGCCAGGCCCTGGCAGCCCCGGGAAGAGGGACAGTATTGCAGCCTTTGACGTCATTCCAGCGGGATCAAGCTCAGACATCTGTCCCGGGTGGAGATTGCGCATGGCCCCCCAGAGAACAGACACGTTGTGCAATGCCAGAACAGGCTTTACCCAGGGATCGGGCACATCCCTGCCTCCAGCAACTCAGCACCACCAGGATCGGCCTCAAGTGGGTAGGAATGGAAAGAGTTTGGCAAAGAAATTGGTGCAAGTCTGCTCAAAAAGATGTTTAATAATCTTCTTCCAGGCAAAAACATTTTAAAATAGAGTGTATATCAACATGGAGCAGCAAAATGATGGACAAAAGGCCTGTTTGCCCTCACAGACAGGGCTGTTTGCATGGGGTAGAGGAGAGGGTTTCAATAATCCTTGTTGTTTTTTTTTTCTTTTGGGGGCACTGCCTAATACAAATGGGTTTGATAAAGAGAGATAAATGCTACAAATATTCTAGAGACCCATCAGATGGCATGAGTGTGTGGAGATGTTTAGGTCTTGTCAAGGCAAGAGAATCAAAACAAATTTGTGGGCAGCCAGAAGATGATTTTGGAGTTGGTGGGAGGGAAAAAATCAGAACACACAGAAGAGCTCCAATCCAGCCAAAGGAACTGGACACAGGCAGGAGCACAGAAAGCCCCAGGACACTGCCAGGCTCCTTGGGGCAAATGTTTCAGTGCTGGACTCAGGTGTGGGATGTTACCTCCAAGGAGGACACTGATGGCCAATATTTCTGTCCAGGCAACAGAAGACAAGCAACAGAGGAACCACTGGGCTCAAAGTCGGGCCAAAGAGTCGAGAGAGTTGGAGGTTTTTCAGAAAAGGAAAGAGAGTTCTGCTTTTCCCATAATGGGCTGAGCAGAGCTGCTGGTGGAGCTCCAGCCGGCCGGGACAGAGCCGGACCAGGCCCAGGCAGCCCGGGGCAGCTCGGCTCTGCTGGAAACCAGCAAAGGGAAGGTGGCCCAGCCATCAGAGCCCAGTGGGTGAGATGAATCCTCATAAAAGTACAAGCCAGCAGAAAAACTTCAGCCACCCAAAGAAGAGGTGCAAAAGGAATAAAAATGCTGACAAAAATCACCTTGAGCAGAGGCTCCTGGGCCACACTGGAAGGCAGCCCCTGCATGGAACAGGGCCAGCCTGAGGACTTGGCATTTCTTGACCCTCTTTTGAAGCCCACTGAGACACAGGCAGGAGACAAGAAATTTTGTGAGCTCAATAACTGCTGCCTCCTCCTCCCTCACACCCACTTTCAAGAGGAAAATGTGCCAGGAGCCTTCTTTGGCTGCCTCTAAGCCTGCAGACCTGCTGAGGAGCCACGTGGGCTGCTTCAAGGGTCTGTCTTGAGCAGCCATACATCATGGACCTGCCGAATTCACCACCTGAAAGAGATCAAGCTGTGACCCAGGATGAGCAGAGCATGAAATCCCAGATCTAACACAGTGTATGGAGAGTGGAAGGTAAATCAGGAAAACTGCTGGAGGTTTCACTGGGCTTGGCCCAAAGAATGCTGTGTATTCAAACATGGAAACTCAGAACAACTTAAAAGTTAGGAACTTCTGCTGTGACAAAGCATAGATGTATTGTAGTGATAGAACTCCTTGATTCCTTCACCATTTAACATTCTGCTTTCAAAAGCAGAAAACTATCAACAAGATGCTAGAGGTATCAATAAAATAATTCAAGTAATCCCTTGAGTATGGTTTGGCCATAGGTGAGAAGGCATTGAAAAGTACAGGAAACTAAATACAAGGATAACAGAAGTCTAAACACTTTTTTTTTTACAAGACCCTTTCCCACAGCCACCGCTAATATAATAGCCTGAATAAACTCCATTAGATTTTATCAGGGAAGTTTTTAAAATGGGAACTGGCAAAGGGGCCTGGATCTGAAGGACAGGAATCAGATGCTTTCCCTTCAGGGTAGTCTAGGAAAATTTGGATCAGTAAATGTAACACACACACGGCAGACCATTGGAGCCAGTTTTCCATACCTGGATGGTGTTCTACTGCTATATCAAAAAGGTTTACAGTAAGACAGAGGCTGCCAATCTCAGCAGGACCCAAAGCTGTTCCAGAACCAGGTAATTTACCTTGGCCATGCTGCTGCTGACGGGAAAAGCCATGAGCAGGCAGGGAGCAGAGTCCCTGCTGAGTCAGCCAGTGCCCAGGGCCCCCCAGAGCTGCTCCTCTGGTGCTGAGCTGACCAGGTTTGCCAGTCTTGCTCAACCCACGGGTGATGGGGTGAGGAGGGAAACTATTGCACTGGGTACCTAAACACATCAGAACCTTTCAGCAGCAGGAATGGCTCTTGTCTCTGTGCCTGACTCAGCCTTTCAGTATTGCAAAATCCCTGCCCATATCAAATGCAGGTGGTAGGATTTCTAATTTAGAAGCTGCTTTGGAGCAAGAACAGAGAAGTCATTCAAGGCTGATGGCTTAACCTGGCACAAGTCTGCATTCAGCCAGGTGAGCTCGTTGCCATGTCCCAAAGAAACTCCCACTGGAGGCTCTGAGAACTGTTGCCCCCATTTTCCACAGGGGAAAGTCTGGGCTCAGGACACACACCTTGCATCTCTGGGCCACGAAGGCAGAGTTAGCAGCCACAAAGGAGCTCAAGGAGCAATCCTAAACCTGCCCTCTGTCCCGATGCAGCAATGCTAATGCTCTCTCCAGACAGGTCAGCTGCAAACACAGCTCTGGGGCACCACATGGGAACGGCTGTCCCGGGGCAGGGGTGGGATGGGCTGCAGGGATGAGCTGTGGAGGATGCAGGGGAGTTTGTGTCCTGCTGGAAGAAAACAGGCTGGCAGAGTCTAAACCTGAACCTGCCCAAGAGGGAAACCAGGACAGGCAGCAGAGCATAGCAGACTTGGAGGGCAGTGACATTGGGGTGGATGCTGAGGGGAGAGATGCTGACAGAACATGGGAGGCAAACACTAGGAAACGAGTTCCCATTTTATCTCCTAACCTCTAAATGTCTAAAAATTTGCCGTCAGAGTGTGAGCCATTCACCTGTGGCTGTCAGTAGTCAACAAGACACATCCAGAAGGCAGACAGGCACTGATAGCTCAGTGGGAGAGCTGAGTCAGAAGGAGAAGGAGAGCTTACCTGAGCCACTGGCCCCAGGAGATGCCTGCCTGCAGCTGAGCTAGGGGGATGTCTTTCCTATAGGCTGAAGGGACCCATGGGAAACGGGTGTCATTTGGTAATGACAGCATTCCCATCTAGGAAGAGAAAAGCAACCAAAATAAAAAAGCAAAATTACATTAAGACAAACATTGGCAGCACTGCCGAGAGAGACAGTCCAGAGGTAGGAGAGCATTTTTGGGGCAGAGTCCTGGCTATCAAAAAAGGGAACAGGGACTGAGTATTTCAATGATGAACTCAGCATCACAGGAAAAAGACCTTCATCCTGCCTTGGGAACAGGAGTAATCTCTCAGAAATACCCACCTCCTCCACCAGCAGCCATTCTCAGGAGCTAATTCCTCCTGCAAGCAGTGATGGGGTAAGTGATCTGCAGGTTGTTTTCAGGCAAGAGGCCTTTGAGTTAACAGCAAATACAGGCCTGCTGTGTTAAATGAACTTTATTCCATTTACAAAACATAGTGAGCTCCTCACACAGCCACTGAGCTGGCTGCCGGCTGCATCTGCCAGGTCAAACTGTGTTGGAAGGATCAGACTCATTTCTTTCATCAGACCTACAAGAGTATGAGTCAGGAATAATCTGTAATATCTCAATCAGCCCTGTAATCCTCCATAGCTCTCCTGCCTAAATTCATCACTCCCTGGCAATCTCTCAGGTAGCTGACTTTGAGGCTCATTCAGTGCCAGTAAGGTGTGGGAAATGACAATAGTTATCACCCAAGGAGGTCAGCAAAAGAAAAAGGGGTTAAGGGATATGCTCCTCATCATCCACTGGAAGCCAGAGAAGTTTGTGTTTAGATGGGAACACTGGTGCTCATGACAGCATCACAGGACACATCTCAACAAGGATTGCCAGACCTGTGATGGACTCAGTGAGCCCATGGAGGAGATGGGATCCAGCCCTGAGGGAGAGGGAGAAAACGGGGTTTGGGAATGAAGGGAATAACAGGAGCTTGGGGTGGAGTGTGAAAAAGTTGTAGAAAAAGTCCAGGGCTGTTCACTGTGCTGAGGGAGCCTCTGCCTGTTACAGGGAGCAGGGAGGGCAGGGAACAGTGGAAAAGCCTCATTGTTCAAACAATGCCTTTGCCTGATTGGAGATTAGGACAAAACTAAGGAACTGCCAATCTGGAACAGACCAGTGGTGCCTCCATTCAAGCACCCAGTTTCCAGCAGAGTAAATTTGGCTGCTTTAGAGGAAAATCTTCGATAGCATCCCAGTTCCAGGAAGAGTGTGATACGCTGAGTGCTTGTTCCCGTCGGGATGGCCACAGAACTGTAGCAGGGCAGAAAGGCTATTTATAAGTGTATCAGATGTCAGCTGAGCTCTTTGCACTTTCTTTTCTTGATCATACATCAAGTCTAATGAGAAGGAATACAGCCTGAGGGGAACAAATGAGCCCAGGTTAACGAAGAGGTGTCCATCTAATACAATACATACAGGGAAGAGGAGCAGCTGGCTCTGTGCCCAGCACTGCTACAAGGCCTCTGAAAGCTGAGCAAGATCACTTTACTGACAACACAGTGAGAGG
Source organism: Parus major (assembly GCF_001522545.3). Taxonomy (NCBI): domain Eukaryota; kingdom Metazoa; phylum Chordata; class Aves; order Passeriformes; family Paridae; genus Parus; species Parus major. The sequence continues at coordinate 10,495,053 of NC_031781.1, forward strand.
GAAGGGTTGAGAGTGCTGTTTGTGATGATGGTTCTGCATTATTAGACAGAGAATTGTTTTCAGATGAAAAAAACCTGGATTCAAACCTTTTCATAGAACATCATGCTCTCTTCTAAGGACATGCTGTGACTAAAAAAGAAAAGAAACAACCTAAAGGGTTAACTCTTTCTCTCTAAACCAGGTATGAGAGAGCTAGAATACAGACTGAAGCACAGAGAAAAGTTGGTAGCTGTTGCAATTAATGTTCCAGCTAGCATCTGCTCTTTCAAATTAGTTGAAGTCAGTTGTTGTCTGGAGACAGATCTGCTGAGTGGAACTGCACTGGATTCTTTTCTGCTTACACAGCTATTCTGGTCCCTCTTGGTCCTTGGAACTTCTTCTCCATTCCACAGAGGCCAGAGTCCATTGTGTGTGTGCTGCCACTTGGGCTGTGTCCTCAGACACGTGTAGATGTCTCACTGCAACAGGCTTCAAACCTGTGTTTCCCACTGGAGGGAAAACTGTCAGAGGAAGGTACTTCATACATGGGCTCTCCCCTTCCCAGACACGTGTCTGTACATTGCTTCACCTATTGAAAACTCAGTTTTCATCTGCAAAAAGGTACTGCCACGGAACAGATAGAGGTGGATGGAGAAGGCTTCCCCAGCACCTGCCAACCTTCCTGTTTTGCTGGAAGCTCGCTGATCCTTCACCTCACTCTTTGTAACATGACCTTTGAGGATCTGAGTGTTTCAATTACACACAGATGAATAATTTACAAGTCATGGCTGTTGCAATAAACAAGTCCTTCTGCTCTGTCCAAACATTCAACATCTTGTTTTAAATTTCCCTCAATTTGCAAAAACCTTCAGGACTTAAGCAACGTTCAAAAAACTTTGGAGAAGCAACTGATGAGGTTGGCAGGGTGGCATTTCACAGCAGCAAACAGCACTGGCAGCAAAGTATTCCTCTTATCTCCCGGCAGGGCATTGACCTGTTGTACAAACTCCAGGTAGGAAAGCCACTGGCAAAGCAACCCCAGATGTAATATTTACCTAAGAGGAGACATTTCAGTGGAAAACAAGCTCCAGGATCTGCTGACATCCCAGTGGGGAGGAGAACAGCGGTCATTCACATCGGTGCAGGCAAAAAGAATAGGAACGGGATCTGGAATTTCAAAGTATTTCTGAGTAATACAGCTGTTGTTGCGTGAGGAGCATGTTTGTGCTGTCCATGATTCCAGCTAAACAGACATCAAATGTGGATTTGGTGCTTGTCCTACAGGAGATCCACTGCCCAGCATCAGCAGTCACTATGTTTCTATGTGCCCCAGTATTCCATATTTAAAATACAGATGCAAATAGGCAGATCCTGCAAGAAAACAAGCAGGCTGACACTAAACATTCCTGAACCACTGCAGCTTGTACCCATTGATGCCTCATTCTCTGGCAAGGAGAAGTGGATCCCATGAGCTATCCTGGAAATATGAGCCACAGTTTTGAGTTACAGATAATAGTTCCTGTACAAGCTTCTCTGGAGAAGAAGATAGACAGGATCGAAACAGCTCAGGAGCAAAGCGCATAACAGGGTTGTTTTTATCTTTAATCCATTCCACATGAGCAGAAAGAGCTTGGAGTCGTGAAGCATGTGCTTCCTTTTGCAGCTCAGTCCATAACTTTGGTTTATTAATCCCTTTTCCTCTGCTCTATAAGCCCCTGTTGAAGAAAATTTGTCTGTAGGACTTGCGGGATCAGCCCTTTTTACCAGCTGCAGTTTCACTATCTTCCTAAGTGATCAAAGCACAGGCTGTCACTGAGAGGACAGTTCCATCTTTCCCCAGCCCATGTGTCCCTCTTCCTCAAGCCGTACCAGTGATCACAATAAAAAAGGATCTTTTCCTCAGGCAGGGTATTTTTCAGCTGGATCAGTTCCCATGCAGTGACAGCAGCTGAAGTTCTGCCACAAAGCAAGAGCCAGGAAAAAGGCTGGAACTGTGCCTCAAGAGCTTAATGCAAAATCATGAAGTTTCAGTCTCAGGTTCCTGGGTCATTTGTCCGTGCAAATAGTGTGGATTTATGGTCTAGCTTAAGAAAGTCTCCTTGGCTGCAGCTCTGTGGCTCTCTTTTGCGCAATGGGCCAAATGCAATCTCTAGTTCCCAAAAGTACTGAGCTCTGAGGGAAGTCTGGAACTTGTTACAGCTTTCATCTGGGGACCAGGTCTACATGTTGATTCAGAACTGGCCTTGAAATTGCAACCATATTGTTTATTTATATCCTTACCAGAGCAAACCAGGGGGGTCACCCTACTGAACCCAGACTCCTGGTCTCACCCTTCATTGTCCAGAGACAAAATCTCGACCCTTAGAGTTTTTCAACAGAGCTGGGCAAGGCCTTGAGCAGCCTGATATGACTTGGAAGTTATCCCTGCTTTGAGCAGGAGGCTGGACAAAAGACCTCCAGAGGTCCCTCTCCAAGAGCATTATGCTGAGATTCTGTCAGCTTGCAGTGCATCTGCAGCAGGCTCTGCTACAGCACCACCAAGCAGTCCCACACAGCCTGAGCCACAGGTCAGGGAGCAAAAGCCAAGCAATTCTCCATGGCCTTGGTTGGTTTTGTTAGCTGGGAGCCAGAGCAAAGCACACACCTTATCTCTGTGCAGATGTCTCAGCACACACCAGAATAAGCTTTGCATTGCAAAAGAAACCGTCCCAGCTCTGGCCAGGATCCCAGATTGAAGACTGCAGAACATTTTATCTTCAGCAGGAAGGAGCCTGCATCCTCAGCAAGAACAAGTGTGAAATACAAATCACTGAGCACCTGCTGCTCGTTGTCCAAGTCATCACACAGCACCCCTGAGTAGCTGCAGTGAAAGGAAGAATGACAGAGACTTAATTTCCATATGGCCCTTCAGAAACTTCAGCAATTTTGATCCACTAGGTTGAAATCTGAGCTCTTGAAAGAACTGTGCACATTCACTTTGGATGAGACATCCCATGAACGCCCTGGGGCTGGGGATCAGGAGACGAGGACCAGAGAGGGCTCTGCTCCATCAGCTCGCTTGCAAAGAGGGGAGCTGAGCTCACAGGTCTTCTTTCAGAGCCTTCCTCGGGGTCACTTCTCCTTTAACCCAGAGGATGGGAGAGGGTTTCTTGGTGCTCGTCAGGCCTGAAGACCTCGTCTAGAAGGTGAAAGGGGCCTGGAGGGACCGGAGTGGGAAACGCAGGACAGAGCCAAATGGCAGCCCGGCCATACAAGGCTGCTGCCATCTCGTGGCTGGCTCTGGCCATGAAAAGGTGACCGGGGACATTGTTCCAGATGGAAAATTCTCCTTTCAGATCCTTCCTGCAAGTAAGCTTCAGCTGGAAGGAGCAGGGGGCAAGCAACAGTGCCCGTGTTTATACTCCATGGGGCCCCGGCACTCGGGTAGCAGAGCTTTGCTGATGTTCCTGAGAGCTCTCCTGCTTCGCCTTCTGCTGGAGCTGCTCCTCTGCTTTGGGATGGCTCCACCCCAAGCCGTGGTAATTCCTTTTCATCAAGCCAGCACCTCCCTGTGCCCTGTGCCCTAAGGAGAGAGGAGAAATCCCTGTTGCTGTTGAGAGGCCCTGGGTTTGCTGTGCCCATGCAGGGTGTGTGGCCTTCACAATGGTCTGCTGCTGGGAGATGATCCACAGTGAAACAGAGACATGTTGGGATCAAAGGGGATGGATATGGTCTCCAGCACTGTTTCTTTTGGTATCTTCCATTGAGCTGTGCTGCTGATGCAGGGATTTATTCTGTGAATAAAGTACAAATGGAGAACTACATGGTCACTCTTTTGTCCCCTTTCAGCCTCTCTGCCAAGATCAGCAGTGTGCACAGTAGCTGAAAGAAGTGTGAGAGCAGCCATATATTCCCTGTGACATCTCCACAACCACCTGCTGGCCCACAGGCAGGAGAAAGGCAGGAGAATAGTGTCTCAAAGAGATCCACCAGCAGAAAACTTCTGCTGACAGCTCACCAGAGACCCTGCTAAAGCAGAGAACTGCCTGGATCACCTTCCACAGGGCTCTTGTAGGTCATGTCTTGTGGGCACTCACTCAAGGATACCTCCTCCTTCCTCATCTCTTACCATGGGAATAGGCTCCAACTTCCCCTTCTTCCTCCTGGGATGCTCTAGGTTCTGCAGCTGCACAACTCTCTGGGAAAAAGCAGAACAAGAGCTCCAGAGAAAGAAATAGTTCCCAAGTCATTTGGTATTTCCACAGATTGACTGGTTGCTGCCAGGCTGTTCTCTCTCTATGGCACATTTTGGGGCTCACATCACACACAAACTGAAGTGGAATACTGGAATAAAGGAGTCCCCTGGAGAAGACTCCGGGCAACAGGGAGACAGGCCCAGCAACCTGTGCAGCATCCTTGGGTACTATGGAGTTTCCCATAGTGATAAGACTTCAGAGGAAGATCATATCTAGGTACAGCTTTCATCTCTGTCAGCATTTCTCAGTCATCCATTTCAAAGTGTTTTGCCAGCACTAATTAAGCCCCACAGCACCTCTGTGGAGGGGATCACCATCCCTGTGTACCAACAGGGGGACTGAATGGAGAAGACAAGTAGTCCCTTCATGAAAAAACGAAGGGAGCAAAGAAATGACAACATCCTGAAATCCCAGTCCTGCATCCTAACAAAATCACAAATCCCCAAATCTCAGACATTCTGCTGGAAGGATAAGCAGCCACCTGCCATTCTTACCATGCCAGCTGCCTGGCTTTCTCAGCTGGGCACCAAACATAATCCCAAAAACCGGGGTGCCCTGAAGCACCCTTACCCCTAAGGAGCTGCAGGGATGGTCAGCTGCACAGCCTGTTCCTTGCAGGCAGATTTTCCCATGATGCTGCACATGCTATTTATTCCATTCACTAACCAAGTTAATGGTGGCTAAGAATAGACCCCAGATGTCCTTCTGCCCTTAAAAACTTCTTTGCCCTCAAGGAAATGCAAAGCCTAAGTAGCTCATGGCATGTGTGAGACACAAGTAATGAACCAAGATATGAAGAGCTTGCACATTTCCAAGAATTCACAAAATACATCTCTGCTTTAAATAACTTCTGTTCTGCTTTTGGGAAATAAGTGGTTAGCAAGGATAGTTCAGAGCAGAGCAATGGATGTACAAATGTTTCATTCATTGATACAGAGGTTGTGCCAGTCAGAGCCAGAGATGTTCAAATGTCTTCAGTTTCTGTTATCTATTTCTGTGATGTTTCCACTGTGACAAATTCACAATTCTGTAATAAACTGGTGTTTCTGAACAAAGACCACTTCATGTCAAGCCTTTAGAAAATATGCATCTTTAGTACAATTTACTCCTGAATTTTTTTTTTTTTTTTTTTGTAATAGAAATTATTCTGTAGTGCCATTTTTATACCTACTCCTCAATACATTTGGGAAATATCCCAAAATATACCAAAAAAAGCACTATGGTTTTCTGCATCACTGCTAGAAATCAAAGCATTCATGTGCAGAATAAAGAAAAATTTCTTTCTGTATAAGCATTTTTCTTCTGTTGCCTGAATCCAGTCTCTTGATAATCAGCAATTACAGAAAAGAATTATAACAATCAAATGGGAGTTTGCACTTATAGAAATTCAAGCTATTTTTTGCTTGAGTTATTCAGACAGAGAAAGCTGTTTGGAAATTTATCAGTAAATGAAAGAAACTGCTATTTCTGAAAACTGAAATTGTATTAATAGAGATTCTAAGGGGTCTAAAGAGGAACAGAATCCATTTGGAACCAATTTGGTATTCTCAGAAACAGGAAAGGTTAAATAAGGGGATTTAAGGAGCTTTTCCTCTATGAAAACATATTCTATCATATCCTCTATAGAATTCTATAGTATTTCAGAAGGTGATATTTGGGGTTTTATAGCATTTTTAACTTGGGCAACTTTTAGTAAATGTAAGTTTGTTCACCCATCCCGCACATAATCTCCAAACTCTGACTGCTCACACCTTGCAAAAAGACAGAGCGAGGCAGAGACCGTGAAATTATAAATTGTGGTCATTCCACAAACAGGAGCCCCAGCTCCCATTTCCTCAACCTCTGCTAACAGACAATGTGTTAAATACCCAATTCCCAGGCCTGAAATAAGGGGCAATGCAATAGTGAACAGAGAACCCAGCGAGGCAGGGAGACCTCTCACAGCGGAGCAGTTTTGTTCCTTTTAGAGGGAGATCCAAACCCCCATGTGGGAACCGCGGCGGTGTCCCGGGCAGGGCTGTGCTGCTGGAAGGTGTCCCTGGAGCCGGGACCATTCCAAGCCCGGCTGCCCGCGGGTCCGCGCTGGTTGGCGCTGCCGGGAGCGCGCGTTTCCATGGCAGCGCTGCGGGGACGCGCTCCGAGCGCCGCATCCGCAGAGCCGCGGGGAGCGCTCGGCTGAGAGCCCGGGACACCCACACCTCTGCCCCCACACCCGACACGCGGCGCAGATTTGGCTTTCCCTTTTGTTTTGCGGGGGTTTGTTTTGCTGGGTTTTCTTTTTGTTTTGCGGGGGTTTGTTTTGTTGGGTTTCCGTGGTTGGTTGGGGTTCTTTTGTTTGGGTTTTTGCTTGGTTGATTGGTTTTTGGGGGTTTGGTTCTGTTTTGTTGTTGGGGTTTTTTTGTTTGTTTGGTGGGGTTATCTTGTGGTTCTGTTTTGTTTTTTGCTCAGCAGCCTGACGTTAGGGAAAAACACTGAATAAAGGTTTCAGTGAATTAAAATCATGAATGCTTAATCTATTGATTCACGTACTACTGGTACCCAGCTACTGGAACATAATGTCAGAGGCAGTGAAATATATGCCAAATTATTCTAGCAATGAAGCATTTTTTATTTGCTTTATTGAGCTTAATAATTATAAATTAGCAGAGCTAGTGCTTCTGTAGCTTTTGGCATTATTTCCAAAGTGCTGTGCAAACAACCTATAAAAAACCCAGCAACCTCAAACAAAAAATTACCTTAATAAAATGAATATTTATAAGTTAATTATAGACACAGTTTCCTATATTTGGCCAAAATTATATTATAAAGCACTTTCTATCTCTGAGGGTTGCACTGACAATTATTTTCCATATACCAGTGTCTAGTCCTGCTTTTCAGACTCATTGCCTGTAGGAGGTATTTAAATCAACAATAGGAACAAGAAAATTCTTATGAGAAAGGTTTTAGATTACAGAAATCAGGGTGTGCACTGAGGGCTGAAGCTCCAGGTGTTTGCTGCAACTGCTCTGCAAGATTCACAAACTGTAATTCAACTGCCTGCCCACCCCTGCCCTGCTGGGGCTTTCTCCAAAACTCACATCAGCAGCAGGGGTGATGTTGTTCCAGGACATAGATGAGAGATGCCTAGAGAAAAATATCCCCTTACATTAAGCAAAGGTCACAGAGGTTTGAACTCCTTAGAGTCAAGGAGGTTCTTGGTAAAATGTACCTCAAGAACTGAAAAGGAGAGAGAAAATATTTGGGATACATTCAAAAGCCTAAATTCTACCTCAGCCTCTGTGTCTCATCAGCAGTGAAAGTTTGACACCTCCAAAGAATAAAGTACTAATTGGACAGCTGCAGAGAAAACACAAAGCACCAAGGACAGACATGGAAATTAGGCCAGATGAGTTTAGCAAAAAGTACATAAAAACTGGAGGCTGTTCAGAGCAAAAACTGATGCTCTAAAATAGCCTAAAAGTAGTGCAAGCAGAAGAGGATATTTTCTACAGCGTCTTATAGCAGTGCAGATCAGGAATGGTGCCAGCAGCAGAATTGCATCAATTGAACTAATACCTCGCTGAGCCCAGCTTGCTGCCTTTGGTGATTAAAGGATAGCTTTAACAATGGTCTATCTGTTCTTTGTAAGTGAGATCATTCCAATTATGCCTTGTCCCTTAGGATCCATAGCAAAAACTACAAAAAGACTGGAGTCAGAGAAACAAAAAAATAACCTTCAACAGTTTGCCAACCTAAAATGAAAGGCAACAGAGCTCTGTAAAGTGTGTCTGTGCTGTCCAACAATCATTCAGGCTTATTGCAAGAAATCCACAATGCTGAAGCAATTACTGGGAAGAGCTTTAGTGAGTAAAATGTAGCTTGTGAACTAGTGACAGGAGGATGAAAAACATGGGTGTGGACCAGAACTGGTGACTGGGTGGAAAAAGAGACAAGGGACTTGGGTTTCTTGCTATCTCCAAATTTGTTTTGTTGTTGCTTTCCCATCAGTTTACGTGTAAGGAGGCTGTGTTTCACACAGCCTACATGTAAGGCAGGGATGAACATCTTTTGGAGGCCAGAACATATGTGTTTTCCAGTTTAATGGAGCTCTTTGTGAATTACTACAGACACTAAAGGCTCAGTGGCAAAGATACAGAAAGCCCCTAGGCCTATCACTGCTGTGAAACTTATCACTTCAATTACTGGCAGATCCCAGCTGACTGATTTGTTTATGATTTTCTTTGGGCCAGGGTCAAAGACACCATTGTGACATACAACAGCAACATCTAAAAGTCTCTCTTCCAAACTTGAAATGGAAACCCACCTTACGCTGTCAGGTAAGGACACAATGCTTCAGCAATGTTTCCTTGTCAGGTGAGGGGCCTGAAGTCAGGTTCTTCTGCCCCAAAACAGATGAAAAGGGTAAAACAGCTACAGACTTACAAAAATCCCTGGCTGAAATACTGTTGTTGATCACCAGATATGGTCAAATGACATAAACCATACAGAGGTCTCACTTTTATCACTGGTTTCTCAGAGGCCCCATCCAGCTCCCTGCCCTTGATCCAGCACTGTTAGACATCTGCAGCTGGGAGCACTGCCCACAGTCCAGGTGTGACACAGCACATCCCACTCCCTTTGCACTGGGTCCAGAAATTCAGCTTCACATCTTCTACATCCTCATCCTGGGGTTTTTTCTGGCTTTGTGCTTTTTTTTTTTTTTTGCTTTTTTTTTTTTCTCTAGAAGGCACAGAAGAGGATGAAGAAAACCCAATGAAAAATCCATTTAAAGTCCCACCAGATACTGAATTTTTCTCAATGAGGGACAAGGACATTAAGAAGGCAGAAGTGGTATGTACACATGCTTTAGGCTAAACTATGTAACAAGCAGTTACTAAGGCAGGCACCCACCCAACAGAATACCAAAATTTAGCACATGAGAGATCAAAGGTGAGAAAGCCGTGGATGTTCAGCCTGGAGAACAGAATGCTCTGGGGAGACCTGATTGTGACCTTTCAATACTTAAAATGTGCTTATAAAAAAAGAGCAACTTTTTACACAAGCAGATTGTGATAGAACAAGGAGGAGTCCTATTAAATTAAAATAGGAAAGATTTAGATTAGATGTTAGGAAGAAATTCTTTACTGTGAGAGTGGTGAGACACTAGCACAGGTTGCTCAAGGATGTTTTGGATGCCCCATCCCTGGAACTGTTCAAGGCCAGGTTGGGAAAGGCTCTGAGCAGCCTGGTCTATTCATGGCAGGGGGTTGGAAATAAATGATCCCTAAGGTTCCAACCCTTTCTGTGATTCTGTGATCTCTGAGAGGTCAGATTGTTGCGTGGGGTGCACAGCACACACGTGGTGTGGAAGGAAGCAAGAAGTCTAAAGCAAGACCTCACCTCACACTGGTGACTGATACAGTCTGGTTTTTGCTTGGGTTGAAGGTCACTGTACAATTATGGGGAAAAGCTTAGGAAGCAGTGCACTAAGAATGTCTGCTGGGTGATGTCCTCAACATAAACCAGGCCCAAACTCTGCAGACAGCACTGAATTACACTTCAGTCCATGTGAAAGAACTGAGCAGGAACACCTTTTACCCTCCAGAAGGTTCTGGCGTGGGTTTGAATAGATCCTCTCAATCTGAACTTAATGGTTTAAAATGTCTTTGTAAAAGTTGGATTGAGTTAGTTAAGTGTGGGCTGTCCCCCTTTAACCAGGGGACTCAAAGGATGAATCTCAGAAAATTTCCATTTGCTCACAGGAATAACCCAAGAAGGAAAAATGAGGACACTGAGTGGGTACATACTGGCACAGCTGGTGGATGGGTGCAGAATACAAATCAACAAAACAATGACAGCAAGTGCTAAGAAATTTAGTGTTTCAGTTGCCTCAAGAGGGAATATTATTTGGATTAGTCACATAAACCAAGCAAATATGCATCAGCAGGGTATCACCACTCTGTAAATTTCTAGGCTGTCAATAACTAATTCACGTCTTTAAAAACCACAGCAAACAAAGCACAGGATCAAACTGTACACATATCTGACTTCTCACAGGAACGTGAAAAGAGGAAGACTATGAAAGTCCATGAGAAAACTACTTATTCCACAAAAATGAAGGCAAAAAGCAGTTTGAGGAAAACTTTGAAAAGGGAGGAAGAAGAGGAAGGCAGAAAAGAGGCGACATGTGAAGAGAGACTGAAAGTTCTTCAGGAGCTGCTCTCACGGAAGTTAGGCATGAAAAAAGGTGAGGACCAGGCTCTGTCTTTGCAGAGGTGCTGGGTAACAGCCTAAAGCAAAGGCCAAAGAGGGGATGGGTGGAGCAGAGGGCTCTGGCTGACTTTGGTGAGGTCATGCAGACAGACAGACAGTTCTGTGCTCTATCTTGCCCACCTCTGTGTGGCAGAGCCATCTCCAGCTCAGGCATTTACACACAGAGCCATTTACATGGGCCACCCCTCACAGTGGCCTGGCTTCCACCAGCCTTGCAGCAGCTGAGCTGATAGCCAGCTGAGGTTTTGCAGGATCTTTAATAGTGGAAACCTTTATACTAAGCCAACCTAAAGTTGGCTTTTAATGGATACTTTCTGCCTCTGACATGAGTAGATTTGCCATTAATGTATAGAGGACAAGGATCAGATTCTCCACTCCATTCTCCCTGGTTTTACTCCATGAAAACACACATGAAACTGATCCTAAACAAGGTTATAACTATAATACAATAATCAGTATTGCTGACTCCAGCACCAGCCAGATCCATGCTCATGGCAGCCTATATATTCATTGTGTTTTTTGCATTGGCCACATTTCTGCCTCTCTAGTTTAAGCAACCTTATATTCTAATTTCAGATTATGCATTAGACAGGGAGACCTTCCATGGCTACCTACAGGACAGAAAACAGATCTTTTTTCTTGAGGTATATGGCTTTCAGCATGTTATTTTCTGTTCATTTTATTACTCTTCCCTGTGTTGCTTTGTTTTGATGTTTACTCTCCCGAGATCCACTGCCTAGAGATCTTTCCAAGGTGGCACACACCAGACCTCATGAACTGACTGTCCAAATCCTGTGTTACAGTCACTCAGAATCTGTAGCCAAGTAATTCCCAGCCAAGAAATAAAGGAATGTAGATCATTCCCATCATTCAGTAGCCACCATGAAGCTATTCCATTTGTGAGATGCACAGATACACTGATCTTTGGCTCCTGCTGTCCTATACATAAATTGTAGCTGAAGGAGCCATTCTGAACTCAAAATAAGGGAGTGGAGTAAGCGTGCTCAAATATTCCCATTAGCCATCTCTATTACTGTGCTGTAACACAACTGAATCAGTCTTGGTCAGCCAGGAGTTAATGCAGAGCTGGGACTTCTGAATTCTGTCTTTAGATTTACTGCTAATTTGCTATGTTCCTTCTGATGTAACTCCTGGTCTCCATGTACCTGGCTGGCTCTAAGTCACACACCTGGGTTTGAAATCCTCTCTGCCCACAACTATCAGGTAATTGGTAGCCAGGTACACAGCTAAACCAATGTGCCTTTAAAACCAACCAACTGATGGCTGTGTTGCCTTTGGGGTTCATTTCAGCATGCCATTGCAGTAAAGCGAGGGGAGATTGAAAAGATGGAGAACATAGCAAAGAACGAGGAAAAAAAACTGGAAAAGGCTGAGAGAAGAATGGAGAAGGATGCTGCCATGTTTGATGAGTTCCTGAAGGAGAACCATAATAGCTCTGTGGAAGCACTGAGAATGTAAGGAACATAAGGAACCACCTGTGTGCTATTTCATTCTGGGCACAGGAGATTTGCTGCTTGACCTCCCTGCAGGGTTTTGGCTGAACACTGAGTTTCCCAGAGTTACAGTTCTGGTGGCACTTTCTTCCCACACATTCAATAAACGAGGAAGGAGAACAACATCCAGGGAATACCCTCATTGAAAAAGCCCTTGATCTGGTAGCAGCAAGGAACCTGCTGGTGTCTCCACCACTTCCATTCTTCTCACAACACCCTTTACTGGAGGGAGGTGTCTCTACCCAACCCCTCACAGCCCCCTCAGTGAAGCAAATTGAGCACTTTGGCCCATTACATCACAAGGGCAGAGCTGCAACTGATGCTCAGTAGCAGCCAAATTAGGGAGGCCCAAACACTGGGATGCTCTACTTTTCTAAGAGTCTTCAGGCAGGAGCCAAGCATCTCCTGGGATAAATCTGTAACACAGATTTCTAGGGCTCATATCACACCCTTTTCACTGTTACTAGCCACTTCAATTCACTACTCACTACTAGATTGTTTAATGGCTTGTTTGTACATCCTTTCCTAGAGCCAAAAGAGAAACCTCAGCAAAGACAAAGAAAGTAACGGAGATCCAGGGAATCACTACCGAAATAAAGAAAATACAAAGGTAACATTGCTCATTATTCCTGCCTCACCTTTAACAGCCCCTACAGTGCTATAACTTCACAGTCCTTACAAGGGATAGATTTTGAAAAATGTTCCATTTTGAGAGTCAAAATGTTTTGGCTTTTGTTTTCCAGATGCTGCCTTTGTTTCTAAAACAACTCATCTAGTTTTCTAATGACATTTTAAAAAAAGTATAAATGTTCCAAATCCAAAATTAAATGCCTAACATGAGATTAAAATCCAAACAAAACTAAGTAATGCATTTTAATGGGGATTAACTATAATTACTGTTACAAGCTGAGCTGGAAAAAATTCTCATTCCTTTTCAAGTAAAAATTCAAAAATTAGCAAGCTCAGTACCATAGCAAGAGATGTGACAAGGGAATGTGACTGATTCTGAGTTTCCACATGAGAAACCACAGAGAGCACAGAGGGCAGGTTCCCTTCTGCCTTTGCATGTCCATGAAAACATGTGCCCTCTCTCCCTTTCTCTGGATGAAACTCAATTATCAAGAGTGAGAAAGAACCTGTTCAAACAGGAGCTTCCCTCCCTGCTAACAAACTTTGTCCACTTCTCTCAACCCAGTGATATCTCCAGATTCAAGGACACTCTGCAGGATTACAAGATGTACCGGGACATCCTCTACCAGCTATCTCCAAAAGAGTGGCAGGAAGAACACAGAAAAAAGCACAAAAAAGAAAAGGATATGAAAACAGAATCCAAAATTAAAGGAAGTGCTTCACCTGCCCCCACTGCAGAGCAGGGTGAGTGCCAGGAAAGTGCTGCTGCTCCCCCCTGGGACAGCCCCAGGCTCTAAGTGGACGCCTCCTCTTTTCTCCAGACCAGGATCAGCCATCCAGGACAAACACTGCCCATGGCACCAGTTTTACGGATATGCCAAGTTCCCTGCTGTTCTCAGAAAGTTTGGAATTCAGGTCACGTGATGTCAGGCCACAGCTTAAACACTTCCTGAAGCCTCTTTTATCAAGAGACCTGTAAGTACCAGATGATGTAAACAACAGACTTAAGGACTGTAAAGAGCACTCAGCTGACTGGGGATCAGCACAGGGAAATCCTACTGCTCACCTTTGCTGGGCACTCCAAGATCTGGGGCTTACTGGAACAAAGCCAGATACCAGCAAAAAGCTGTCAGGTACAAGTCAGTACCTGCTCCAAGTGAGCTCCATCCTCAAATCCTCTGCTGAGAGCCTGCCCCAAGTGGGGCAGTCACTAAGATGATGCAAACAGAGGTTTTTACCCTTCATGGCACAGGGTGACAGGTACAAGTAAAAGTGATGAGCAGACTGAGCTGCCAACAGCAACAAGGCACCAGTTCTCCCTCTTCCAGCTCTTGTGTAGAGGGAGAAGCATTCAACAAAGTCTCCCAGTGAGTTTAAAGGCATCTGGATCAACACCCTCAGTTCAGGTTCATGTGTCATGTTCCAGCCCCACAGGAACAGCAGCACAGCCAGAGCAGCACAAAAGGCAGCAGGCTCATGGACACAAGTGGCTCCTGTGCTGCTTGCTCGTGTGACCCCAAGACCTCCCTGACCCCCAAATAAGCCACAGGGAGGCAAAGGTGTGAATGTGCAAAGGACTGGTCAGGAGTAAACAGAGACAGTGAACAATAACAATGTTCATATGTCACTAATGAGATTTTTTCTGAGCTGTCATTTCTCTAAGGGCCTAACACACAAAATACTTTTTCAGAAGTTCATTGGAGGATGCAGAGAGTGAAAGCAGCTCGGATGAAGATGAGGTCAGAAGTCTCATGTTGAAATATTTGCATTTTCTGATTGTCTTGTGTCATTTATCAGTATTACTAATTTCCCTCACCTTCTAACCATTAGTTACAGTATTGAGGAGTTACTATAGTTACAAATTATAAATGTATGTTTATACAATCATAAATGTTCACATTTTGGCAACACATTATAAATACCTTAGTTTCACTTTCCTCCTTCAGTTTCCAAAAACCTACCATTATCTCTAAGCTTGTCATCCTCCAGTGAGATATGACATCATAAAATGAAGGATTTTTAAATTAGTCCAGTTACTGGTTTATGTCTGAAATTGAAGTCTTCCCACTCACAGATATTTGCAACATTTTTTAGCACTCAAAATGCAATTTGTTTGGGGGGTGAGCTATTGAGGCAGAATTAAGCTACACACTTAGCAGGAAGGATGTCCATGTATGTTTTTACAGGGACAAATGTGGACCTCTTTAGGTGGAAGAGGGTTTGAACAGCCAGGGCTGGTACAGACCAACCTCCCTGTAGTTCAGTGGAACAGAAGCTAGAGGAGAGAAAAAACTCATCACATGTGTTTTCCACTGTAGGAGCCTGAGCTCTACTTTACTGATCCTGAACAACTGCTGGTTACTTTCATGGAGATGCTGGATGAGAACTTGTCCTTCGTGCTGAACTCCCAGGATATTGCAGAGAGTTGGAACAAGGTCCAACAGACTTTCATCACCACACATGAAAACATGTAAGTGTGACCCTGCAAGTGATGAGAAGGGGTCCCTGTGCTCCATGTTTCAGACATAAGTGACCCCTCTGCCCCCACAGACACCTCACTGTCAGGCAGACACCGCAGAGCACATGTAATGCTGTTCACACAGCAGGGTCTTTCTTGTGAGCTCCTAGGAAAGGGTCCCATATATACCTAACTTAGGAGATGAGACTTGAGCTTGGGACTAATTCCTTAGTCCTCAAGACACAGGCTAAGGAATGATGCATTAAGCATCCTGGAGTGAATATAGGTATAGTGTAATTCTCATAAAGGAAGACCAAAGAAAGAAACAAGGCAATTCCTGGAGTGATCCAGAGCAGCACCAATGCTGAATCAGTGCAAAACCCTCCTAGAGGAAGACAGCAGGGAAGCAAAGTGTCATTATAATCTACAATTTCAGTGGCAGGTAGACAGATATATTCCCATTTAAAATGTATCTTATTTCCTTGTGGAAGTTTTAAAGGTAATCTGGATCCCCCACTGACTTACTAAAAAACTTGGAATGTTTAGCGATGCTATTTCTCCCTCCCCCACACCAGCCCAGTAACTGCTTTTCTAGAAAAAAACCCCGAAGCTCCCTGTGCTTTCAGGGCTGTGGGTGCAAGGAAAGGCTGAAGTGTTACCTCCATCTGCCGGCAGCACGAGGGACCAGCCCAGGCTGCAGAGAGCAGAGCTGTGTGTTCCAGAGGTGCCCTTCCCAAACACCTCCTCTCCCTCTCTACCCTAGGGAGAAGGAGTTGGCAGAGCTGAAAGAGCAGGTGAACACCCTCCAAGCCTCCGTTGACAAGGAAGAAGAGAAAGCAGCCGACCTGAAGCTCAAAGTTCAGCGTTTTTCCTCTGGAGAACACGAAGCTGATTACCAGGTACACGCTGGGATCCAGCAAGGGGGGTTCACACGTGCACAAGGGGTTCCTCTCCACCAGCCACATCCATCCCGGGAACAGAGCAGACAGGGCTTGCACTGGGCAGGGATCAGCATTGTTTCCCAGCAATGCAGCTATAGCAAGGCTGGTTTGGCAGCAAACTGGGGCAAACCTGTGTGCTCTGTGCAGCTGCTGCAAGGTGGGAGCAGGGCTCACAGAGACAGCTGGGCAGCTGCCACCAGGTCACAGCCAAGCTGGGAAGATGAGACCAACAGGAGAATGCTCAATTCAGCCATCTGTCCTTGCCACTGTCTTTAGCCAACCAGGAGACAAGCAACTGAGTCTTACTGAGAGGATTAAAGTATTTCCTTTACAGATTTGCTTTGGTTTTGGAGGGATATTATGGTTACTTGGCAGAACCCAGCTGTGCCACTCACCGCATCTCCTGTCTCCTCTAGGACAAAATGCTCACAAGCCTGAACAAGAAGGTGCTGGAAGTGTATGTCCACTGCACTGGAGACAATGAGACAAACCTGCCAACAGTAGAGATGTTAAAGGTAATAGAAAAACAGCTCAACGATTTACTGGACAGTGTGGAGAGAATCCCACCAGCAAGGATAGAAAAGGCTGTGAAAGCCATAAGAAAGGAACAGAGGGCAAGGTAAGGCAAGACCCTCTTCTGGATAACATCTCTATTTTAAGTGTTGACAGCTGAAAGAGCCAAATCAACCCAAAAAACTGTAGCAGCAATCTGAAATCCCATGTGAGCAATCCGTCCCATTTTACTTCTTGCATTTCCTTGTCAATAAGCAGCAGCCCACAGCTAAATTAGAAAAGACCTGCAAACTACAGTAGAAAAATCTAGAAGAATAAAAAACACTAAACCCACAAACAAAAAGATTCCATGATGAGACTCATCACTTTAAGCAAACAATTTACAATAACAAAATTTAAACAGAATAAATAATAAATTAAATCTCAAGTTAACACAGTCTGCCTTGCCCTGATATTTTGTCAGACTTTAATATGTACATAAGTTGTCAACAACTCCAGCTTTGAAATGTTTCTTCTACAAAACTTTTAAGTTTAACTTGTATTACTAGATTAAATAGTAACAATTAACTCAATCAAAAGTGCAAGTCTCAAGATGAGACACATTCCTGTAGGCACAGATACACAAAATTTTACCTCACAAGTAACAAAGATAATCAACTGATAACTGTATCTGGCCATCCTCAAGTGAATCAGACAGATTAGCACAAGGATTTAAAGCCAGAACAGTGACGTTTTGCTTCTGTTATTTTCTTTCTCTGCATCTTTATTCAGCTGAGTAGTAGAAAAGG
This sequence comes from Parus major, assembly GCF_001522545.3. Taxonomy (NCBI): domain Eukaryota; kingdom Metazoa; phylum Chordata; class Aves; order Passeriformes; family Paridae; genus Parus; species Parus major. The sequence goes on from NC_031781.1 coordinate 10,512,363, forward strand.
TATGGTGCATCTTCCTGATGTTCTCTGAATGAGTTTGCACTCTTAAATTGCAAAATAAGTAAGACACACATGGGGATGAAGGAGAATAATTCAAGAAAGATACCACATACCCTACTCCCAAATAAAAATCAAAAACAATAATAAAAAGAAAACACCCAAAACAAAAAAACACACACAAAAACAACCAAACCACACCAACAAAACTAAAACACAACAAACCCTACAAAGAACATTAAATGTTTTCCTCAAGTTTGCATGGTTAAGACTGCAGTTCCTCTGCACCAGTGCTCCATAGCTTGAGCCCATTTCTGTTCCAGCACTTCATTTTCATGGGGAACTGGAGCAACAGTATTGGCCTCCACTGTGCCCCTGTGGGCCAAGTGTAGCTCCATGGGTGTAAGAGCCTGCTGCTCACACCCGTGTGTTACAGACCTGGGGATACAACAGGCATCCTCCTCCCCACAGCTGGTGAGCATCCTGGTCAACTGCAGGGCGTAAGTCACCTGCTGAAGGGGGTGCAGAGCATGTCTGACACAACAGCTGTCTGACATCTCTGTGCCAAAGCCTGACAGGCTTTTTCCACCCATCACACCAGAAAGAGTAGGATCAACAGCAGGCAGTGCTTCCCTCTTACCCCCTTCACAGCAACCAACTCCAGCAGCAGGTGTACCCAAACCCCTGTGCTCCAACAGTTAGATGTAAGGTGTGATGTAAGATGTTATCTTAGATGTTGATGCTGTGTGTCAAAAGCACAGCTGATGTAGCTGCATGTTGCATTTAACCCATCCTTTATTCTCTCTTCAAAAGGCTGAGAGAGGAAAAGCAGAAACAAGCAAAGCAGCAGCAGGATGAAGGACTGAAAAGGGACATGGAAAGATCACAAGAAGAAAAAAAGGTAAGTGCAGTGGTCTGTGGAAATATCTCACATCAGCAGCTCACTTTGGAGAAGCTGAGGGTACCCAAATATCAAGTGTTTGAGGGAGAAGTGTTATTAAGGGGCCTCTGCAACTTTGTGAGGATGGCACCTACAGCTAGGTGTAGCCCAATTTACAGGAGTGATGTAACTTAAGCCACTGCTGGGAAGTCAGTCACTTTTTTTTATTCCAGCTCAGTGTCCTTCCACCATCCTTCTCTCAACCACACAGCCCCCTCCACTACTTGCCAGCACTCAGTAAGCTTATTTAAACTCTTTAACTTAGTTGTATTAAACCAAGCATGAAAATTGGCAAATGAGGAACTGGGCAGCGGCAGAACACTCCTGATAACAGCAGCAAGGCCCTAGATCAGCTCAGCCATACCATCAAACTACACCTTTTCTGGCATCTTCCATATCCTCCCAAACTGAGCTCTGGGCCCTTGGGAGGCTCAGTGCAGAGCTTCTGCCATGGCTTCTGCTGCATCTTCCCCAGGCCAACACAGCCGTGAGGAGACCCCAGTTGTGTCACAGTGACAGCACAGGTGCCATGAGAGCAGGGGCCACGAGTCCCTGCCCCTTTAGCCAAGAGAAAATAGAGGGCTCTGTAGCCTCCAATATTCCTTTGGATCTCCAACTTTCCCTCCTCTTCCTGACACAGGACAAATGAGGCTTTAGTCAGAAAGCAGTGGTAGGTACAACAGTGAGTTGTAGAAGCTGAAGCAGGAGCACACAGACAGCCTTCAGGCTCTTGCCATTCACTTTCCAATACAGAAAGCACACTCAGCAGCCAGCCTGCAGCCTGCCTAGAGCACAGGGCACGGGCCACAGCCCCTCCCAGCCTGCTCAGACACCCTACTGAGCACTGATGCAGCACCTCTTCCTCTGCAGAACTTCAAGACCATGGCCTTGCCTTCCAACCCAACTGCCAGGAAGGAGCACAGCCAAGGAAAAAGATAAAAAAGGAAGAACAATCGTATTATTTCTCCCGATGGCATAGTCTTAACCACAGCTCATAGGGCTGATGATGCAGTCTTCTGTAGATCTACCTTCTGTCAGTCTTTGTTCAGCTGAACTTTACTGGCCCATGAAATTTCCTGCTTCTCCTACCCTAAGATTCCAGGGAAAGTTTGCAACCCCCTTTCCCCTCCTTAGGTATTTTGCTTAAGAAAATAAATAAAAAAATCTCTCATTTTGCTTCTCAAGCTCCTGCTAAGCACCAATGCTTTTCTCATTCAGTTTTTGATGAAAATAGCACTATGCCTACAAGCCTCAACAGTGAGATCTGTGAGAGTTCTAGGTGACAATCTTTGTTAAGGCACAACTAAGCCAGGTACCTCACAGACATTTGTGGTACTCATAAGTCTTCTGAAGGACTGTAAAATCCAAGGACTACGCTCCAATCCAAAGCCATTATTGACTTCACTACAGTGGAGAAAACACAACCAAAGGAAAAACACAAGCTCTCCACAGAAATCAAGCTGCCAGTAATTAGCTTTGTGTCAGATGCATCCATGCAAAGAACAATACCCAGTGACAAACTGACCATAAAAAAAAAGCTTTATTAACCCTTTTGCACCAGCAGTTCTTCAGGTATCCATTGCCAGCAATGGAGCCCAAGCCAAGTGATCCAAGTTTCCGCCCTCAAGAGGTTAGCACTTTACATTCACTTACAAAGCTGAGTGAGGTACATTTTCAGAAGTAGAAAGATTTGGTTGCAAGTCCCATAAAAAGATGGAGTGCTCCTTGGCCATTTTAATAGATTACAAACTGGTATGGTCCTTGAGAACAGAATAATGCAGGCATTGGGAGCTCAAGGTGTCTCAGCTTCCAGGGAGAGCACGGTGACCACTAGAGCAAGACCCTTCAGCACAATTCCTCCTCAATCCTTTCACCTCTCAGGAGTGGACTCCAGGCTGCAGTCACAGCCACCAGGCAGATCTCAGCTACCAAGTGGTCTGAAAACCCAGCCTGAGAGGGTTCAGACTTTCCCTGGATGTAAGCTGTAAACTCAGAGTGAGAGGAACATAGAGACCTCAATGCTCAGTTAGGCTAAAGATAGAAAAATAAAGCTGGTTCAACCAGAGATATAATACTGCCTAAAAATCAGGAGCTGAAGTTCATTGTAACCTGTATGCTTTTTTCCTCCCCAAGTCTGCAATCAAAAAAGCATTTATATGGACACATACATAGTTCAAAAGGCACAGGAAGTAAAAGCATTTCTGAATGACCTCATGTGAATTTAACATCAGTATAACTGTAAAATAAATAAATATGTGCAAGTTTAAAAAGATCACAACGTTCTCCTCTGTGACATATCTCATTTTGTAAAAAAAAAAAAAAAGGTAAATACACATACGTGCATACACACACCTCACTGAGAATAAAAAAAAAAGTACAAACAGCCTTTTATCAAACTCCTATACATACTTTTACAGGCATTCAGAACATCACCATAGGAAACATTTAAATTACTACCTTAAAACATAACCAAAGGTGGTTTTTTTCCCTATACAACCCTTTACTTATTTAGGTGTATATCGGTAAGTAGAGTACATACAACCTCTCCCCCACCCCCAAGAGAAACTGCAGTTTTTCAGGGGCAAATGTTCTGGGCAACAACTCTTTCCCCCTCACAAAATACTCTGACAACTGCATATTTTGTAAACCAGCCAGAAGCTCCAGGTGTATGTGACACTCTGGGATAGCAATAAAGAACATGTGCTAACAGTGTTCAATTAGCAAAACAAAAACACTAAAGAACCCTAAATAAAAAGGTAGTGACCAGTTCACAGGTAACTTGGCAGCGGTTTATAGATGAGATAAAAATCAAGGTGCTTAAATTTACATGACAGTCAACATTCCTCCCAAAAAAGGGAACACAAAGATAAAACAAACCTCTCTCAGATGCTGTTGGACTCTTAGCTAATCACTTACAGTGAGTACAGTTCTATTGCAGTTTTCTTTTTCAAGTTTTGCTGGAAGAATTCAGCAAAGTATTTGGGATGCAGGAGCAAGGAAAGGGAGAAACTCAACATGAGCTACAAACTGATTCACAGCTAAGTTAACATTTAGAATCTAGCTTTCTAAAACAAAGATTTTAGAGCATCTCATTTTCATGGCATAGAACATTAACTTTGTTACATGTGACACTTTATTCCGGTTTTCTGCCAAACACAGGGGCTGTAACAATCCTTTTTTTTTGTGTGTTGAAAACACTTGCAAAATTTAGCTCTTAACTCCTTGATGCACGGGCTCCAGGAGGAGACCAATGGAAGGGAAGTTTTAACTTTCATAGGCAGGATTATAAATTTGCACTTGTTAGCTGTAGAATACTTGCTTTCCTGTGAAAACAGTAAATATTACCTCAGTTTGAAGTGTAATAAAGTACTTCTCCCTGAAACAACACTGTACAGCAGTCTGCCTCAGCCTCCCAACCACCAGGCAGACAGGGTATCTTACACAGGCACATCAAGTGGGATTTACATTTTTAAAGAAAATCTTTCACCTGCAACTGTCTTAAGCAAATCACAAAGAGTGCAACCATACTTCAGTTCTCCTGCTTTTCGTACTTTCCTTGGAAAAAGATCCACACAGTAATCTCACTCTGTCATGATTGCTCAACTTGTTTTCAAGTAACTGTTCATAATAATCATCATTCCAGATCCTGTAAATTTATTGTGCTTCCAGTGAACTGAGAGTTATCAGAACCTGCATCATCTTCAGTGGAATTATGTGGTTCCTGTTAAAGGAAACAGACAGCATAAAGTACTTTCACCTCTAGATGGCTTCAGTGCTTATCAGCAAGATTTTCTTGACATTTATCCAACACCAGAGAAATGCTTGGAATGGCTCAGAGGAAACCAAAAGCTTTTCCACTTCAGAGATCCACCCAAACAGTGGAGATCTATCTACAGTTTTTCTATGGAACACTTCAGATGAGCATTACTAATGGAAACAGATTTAAAATCACTTTTTCCTCCATTAGTTCCCTACCATGGCCTACAGTCCCACTCCTCTTGTACTTCTAGGTTTTGAGGAAGGTGCCCCTCCTTAACAAAAAAGGTTTACTTTCTACCCAGGAGAAAGACACTTGGCAGGAATAGGTACACTGCAGAGTTTATAAAAAATGAGGTCCCCAAGCAGGCAGGCTTTTAAACATAACTGACACTCCCATAAGGGTACCACTCTGAAATCTAGCTTCAAGATTCTATTTCCTACTTCTCACCCCTTCCTGTAGCCTCCAACATTCCAATTCTGATCCTGTTTCTTGACCCACCTAGTATCTGCAGGATGGGATCAGGAAAACAAGGGTGGGGCGTTTCAGAAAAAAATAGTAACCACTCAGTTATTCATTACTCAGCAACAGAGGAAAAAAAACAACCTCTGATGTGCCAAAGGTTGGTAACAGACACAAGATAAATTGTGCAGTGCAGCTCACTGCTTACTATTCCTTGTGAATGGAATTCAATCCCCAATGGAAAACAAGGTGTTTTCATCAGGCAGAACATGAGAGTGCTCATACTCTTTACTTTTAAGCAAGGCAATAAAACCCAGTGGCTTGACATGCTGTACCTGAAGTATGTGAACAGGTAAATCCACTGTAAGCTGAGAATGTGATGAAGAAGACTGAGAGCTCAGCTGAAAGGGAAGATCTCCCTCTCCTGGGGAATCATCCTGTGAATGCAGAAACATGATGAAATTACACAACCCCTGGTATCTCAGCAAAATATGGCAAATTTCACTCAGCCTCACAATCTTAAAATATCTGATAAAGCCACTGCACTGTACTAGTAAGGCCTAGCTCCACAAAGATGTGGAAAGCTAACTACAACTTAAATCTAAACCTAGCTCAATGTACAGCATATTATCCTGTCCTCATCAACTTGGAACACTGGCAAGATCTGATCAGAAAGGAATGGTCCTCTTTCAGCAAATCTAACAGCCAGAAAGAAAGAAACACACAATTTTCATCATGTTTTCATGAAGCTGATATTTAACATGAAATACCCATCAAAAAATAGATCCATGGAGAAATCTGCCCATAGGTGTCTCCACACCAGAGTAGCTAGGAATAAAGGAGAAGGAATTTACCCATTCTCTGAATACTACACAGATACACCTGGCAAAAAAACATTATCTGCCATGCTCCATTAATCAGTGCCCGCCAATTATTAGGTTGCTTTGTTGTTGTTGTTTTTTTTAATTTTAAGCTTTATTTCATTGGATAAGAGAAAAAACAGTTCAGGCTGAAACTTCTTTTTGCAGAAACATTTTCATGTCCATCTCATTTACTTTGTAAATAAGGCATGGAATAATGTAAGAATACTGCAGAGCTCAAGACCCCATCCAGGGGCAGTAGTACCTGAGCCCACAAACACTCAAATTCTTCCATAAATGTGAGTCTGGATAACAGAGAAGTTGAGCACATTTTTTTTTTCTCCTCAGCTCTTACCTGAAGAAGCTGAATTTGCACATACTGGGCTCCAGTGGCAGGGTCCCTTATTGTCAACCCTCCATTTGGCAGAACTATGTTACCACCCACTCGACTGCCAGGAGCAGATGAAGAAAAGTTGGTAGGGCTTACTTTACCACCCTTGTTTTTCCTCTGCCCAGAGCCAGATGCCCCTAAAAGAAAGCAGTTTTAATATTTAGATGGTCAGGAAGAAACTGCCAAAGTTTTCTGCAAGTATTTTTCAACTTTTAGCAGCTGTATGTACCACACAGCAAATGCCCACAACAGTGCAACATAATTAAGCACCACCTAACATCTCTGGCTAAAAGGCCAGAGAACACTCAGTTGGTGAACTCCAGCTGCTGACTGAGCACCTTCTTACACAAACACCATTGAAAAATCACTGCTAAGCTTAGGGCCCTCCCCTGTGGTAGCACAGAAATATCAGCCTATTTGTGGCGTTAGAGAAAGGAACTAGGAAGTAGGATTGTATTTTCTATTTTTCGTTTTGCAACTCACTTCCTGAGAAGTCATGCACATGATTTTTCTAAACTGTAAAATAAAGCATAGTGAAGATCATTATTTACAGAAAGATTTCAAGGACTACTAGGCAGAACAGGTTACACAAGTACAACTATAACAACCTTAAGTTTTTTTCAGTTTAAAGCAGGATGAACCAGCTGCTGTATCATGAGCTGATAGCCAAAACCCTGATCAAAACAAATGTAAGAATACAGTCCTGTCAGCTCTTCAGTTTTTTGTTTGGATTTTTTAAAAATAATCTGTAATAAACGAAGGGCTTGGGTAACCTATTTTTAAACACTGGACTTCCTTCTGCAGTATTCACTCAATCTAGTTAAACCAATAAGAAATACAAGACTCTCTAGACCACTTTGAGAAGCACAGCATACCATTAAGGCAACAGCTGGTGAAAAGTGGACTATTGAGAGTCTTGAATACAGAGACAGGAATTTTCTGAGGTCATCTAAGGAGTCATGCAAAGTGCAATCATATTTTTTAAACTGATGTCCAAAAGACGTGTTTGATGATACATGCACATGTTTGATGATACAAGACCCTTCAGAACTAACCTCATAAGGCACTTATCCTTCCATGTGATGACTTGGTGAACCAGACAGAATGTATGCACGTGTGCATTTCATAAATACACAAACAAAACAGGTCTCAAATCAGAACTAGTCTCTTAAACTGCCTCAAAAACTATTGCCTTGATTGTCAGAGAAGGAAGGTCTAAGAGACAGCAAGGCAGCACCAAACTCAATCTATATATATGATACTGATATAAACATGATATTCTACCCCAGCCCCAAAGGTAGACACAGCTCAAACACCTGAGCTTGTGCAAGTCCAGTAAACCATGAACCAGCACAATGGCTATTATTCACATCAAATGGCTTTGAGTCAAACTAAGAGGAGATATCTGGAATCATGACTAAACTCACCCTGCACAAGAACCCCCTGCAAGGCTAAAGTACAAGACAGGTTTGAGTATATCTAGAAAATCAAAAAATAAATTCCTTAACACTGTTACTACGTGAAACACAAAGCAAAATCTAGTTGATATTTACATTGTCTGTATTGAGTGAAAGAACCCCTGGATAAGACCAAAAGCATGAAGAGAAAGCACAGTGACATTATTTTTTGTTTTAATAAGAAAATAAGAAGCAGATAAAGAGATGGACAGCTAGTGTCTTGTTAATAATCATGAAACATAGGGCACCACTTTCTTTGTAAACTTCCTGTGAATCTGATATTCCACAGAATGTGATTATCCTAAGCAACAGATGGTACACCACATGCATAATTATTTTAACTATCAATACACAGGGTAGGACATTTAAGAATGTTACTCAGAAACCTGTTACTACTGCACTGCCACAATTACTAAGTATTTTTATTTAGTAAATTTAACAGAATTAATGGCTTCTCACCTGTACTGCTGCCATTCCCTTTTTGTTTCTTTTTCTTGGCCAGCTGAATGGCTCTGTAGTCTGTTCTTGCAGACCCACTGCTCTCCTAGTTTAAAGAAAAAAAAAAAAAAAGCCCAGAGATGCAAGGTTTTTCGAATTAAGAACAACACAAGATAATGAACATAGATTAATGAGTTCTCAGATGCAGTTATCTTCTATGCTGCAAACACTGAATTCTAATTTCCCCCTATCTTTTGATTAGAGCTTCAGTAAATTCCGTGAATTTATTCAACATCTGGAGTTCACAAGAAATAGTTAGCTCCACATTTGTAAGTGTTCAGATTTTAAAAGTGTAAACATGTACTTTGTAATGTAAACAAAAAGTTAAGTCTGCAATAACACAGTGAAGCAGAAAGGGAAAAGTACTTAAAAGAGGAATGAGGACTGGGATGAAAATGCTGCAGTTACTGTTACAGCCCAAATCTTTCCCTGGAATGAAATGAACATGTAACATTTATAACATTTACTCTTGGGTGTTCTTGCAAATTCCATTTCAGATGGACAGCTGCTTATTTTGAAAGGTTCTTCCTGAACTGTTCCCACCAGAATTTCAGTATTTCTTAGAACTGAATGTACCTGAGAAAACACACTACTCAACACATCGATCTACATCTTTCATCAACAGAGAGCCAAAATGCATGATCTGCAAAATCTGGAAGGTCTCCCTATAAAGTGTGAGCAGTCAGGGAAATCCTCTAGGGGTGAACACAGTTACTCCATACCAAAAATGAGCTGCCAGTCACTGCGCCAAGATCCATTTCCTTCTGTGCACTGTAACTCCCCGGGGGATTGGAGAACACAAACTGTGTCACTACTTTGCTGCCCTCCTGCTGACCAACCACATCTGAGCTGGGAAGCAAATTCCGTTCAGCTTTAGTTGGTGTCAGTAACTCAGGCACAGTGGTGCTGCCGAGGCTGCTGGAAGGAGTCAAAGTGGCTGTGTCTATTGTTAAATTATTGCTGGATGTCAACCCGTGCACATCCTGACCAGAATTCCTCACTGACAGAGATGCCAGGGAACCCAAGGCTTCGGCATTGACAGTCTGTACATCATCCAAATTTAAAGTGCTTTGCTGTAGAACCGTTGCACTGGTTCCCAGCAGGAGAGAACTGTCCAGGCTCTGGGGCATGTCGCTGCTCGCCACCAGGATCAAGGGATCCACTGCCTGGTTCAGGGAATTGTTACTGACAGGCAGGTTCCCTCCGAGCGTCGAGCCCACCGAAGCTACATCAATGGTGACAATTCCCGAGTTCACCAGCGCCATGTCCATCGTAATTCCAGAATTGTTACTGGACACGTTGGAAAACAGGGATACGAGGTCGATGTTGCTGAGATCACTCTGCCCTGGACTAGTGAGTTCGCTGCTGGGAGTGAGGGAGCTGGTTGCTTCCAGCTGGGTTAGGAGATCTGGAAAAGAAGGGTTTGGTTGTAAGACAGAGCTTCCACAGACAATAGGAAGAAAAAGAATCTTAAAATTCAATAAAATTCTATGTTCTTAGCCTACTGAAACACTTCCCAACTTCCCTGAGAGCTGATTTAAGGAAAAGCAGCCTACTGAAATAAGTTCACTCCTTCACTGAGAAGTGTGAGTTACAAAAGCACTGGCCAAAAAATAACACTAAGGCAGTGCAGGCTAAGAACAGGTTGTAAAAGGAGTGACAGGGGTGAAAAAAGAACTCTTTTTAGAGTTTGTTTATATTTTATAGAATGGATGGAATAGAGTAAGCCCTGCTTCATTGAAAAATGCTGCATTTCCTCACAATTTCAAAGGTCGAGCTCAAGTATCACTTTCTGATACTTAGAGATCCCACAGAAAATTTTAGAGGAATGTAAAACCAACTTCAGTATCAGAGAAGATTCTGTCATTCATATCAATGGAGTTCATCAGTGACTACACATTTCCCTTAATGAAACATTTAATTTTTCCACTGCACCCTCTGATAGATAGAGACAAACACTACCTGGGCTGAAGTTATGCTGCTTGACCATGTGAGCCTTCATATTGTGTTTGGAAGTGAACAGTTTATTGCAGCTGGAAACAGGACACCGAGTCTTTAACGAGTCCACATCCTGAAGATGTTTTTTGGAGTGAATATACAGACTACTTCGTGCTGAAAATTTTGCACAACAGCCTGCAAGAAGATATATAAGGCTTTGAAGTTTCAAATTTAATGAAGTTTCAATTTAATATTAATATTTAATGTCTTAACAAATCACTTGCTATTTTGCAGTACCTGTGCATACACTCAAAGACACCACAAGAAAGTAAACCTGTCAAAGGGTAGGACAGTGTAACAACCTGTTTCTGACAACACAAAGCTCTTAAGTCATTCAATGTAAAGCACAGCCTTTTCACACTATGGCATCTGAAATTTTCCATGACAACTGCTGGAAACGCCATAAAAAGGAGAAACAATCATCAAGTAGAGCTACTTTACTTAAAAAAGCTGAATAATCCAGATCACACCCAAAAACCTTTGCTTCTGGAGTCCCACTGAAGTGGTGAGGGTGGTCAAGCTACAGTACAAACCAGAGTTTGCTCTGTCATTCCTAACTCTGGGAATGATCACTTGGTCAGTCTTCTGATTAGTTTTAGCTCTTCAAACCCTGTTAGAAGGCTCACTCTAAATTACTCCAGTGCTGTACCATGCACACATAACCTTTAGACAGAAATACACACCAGTTACCAGGAAATACATATGAGAATGGAGCAATACCTTCTACTGGACACTCAAATGGTTTTGTACCAAGGTGAGTTATACTGTGGCCTTTCAAGTGTTCTGCTCTTGTGAAGGACTTCCCACAGCCTTCTACTGGGCACATGAATCTCCTGTCATCTTCGTGTTTCCTACAAGAGAAGGAAATTGTCACTGGCATGATAAATCCACTACTGCTTAGCTACTGGAAGATAAACAAAGACAAGCAAACAGCCAGTGCCTTAGGACAGTATAATCAGAAAAAGCTTCCTTTACCTTTTATGCCTCAGAAGCTTGGACATACTAGTAAAAGACCAGCCACAGCCTTCAAAGTCACAGATAAAAGGTCTTTCACCTTGAATAAAAAAATGGTACATTAATAATCCAATACATAACCACATACTGCTACTAGAAAATCTTAAAACCTGCTTAAGCTAAATTAAGACAAGACAAATCAACTAGCTTCTCCTGGAACACCAAAGTACTACGATGTCCCTTCCCCCTCCTACAATCTGGGCTTGCTTTAACTCCACGTTATTGTATCAGAGAGTACAGGTATTTGTCAATCCACCTAATATCCTGAAGCTGCTTCAATAGGCAGTAACAGCATCACTCAGAAACACGACTGAACTGTTTTTACCTGTTTTCATGATCTGTCACTGTGTCTTGATTACAAGACTGTGAAGTATATGACATTGGCTTCCATCACACCTATGAACCTCAAGTGACACTTATTTAAAAGACCTCAAAACTGTAAAACCATTAAACCAGGAAAAGAAAGGACAGTAGAGGACATAGCAGTAACATGACAAGGCTGTAATTAAGCTTTGCAGTGGTCCTTGCGAGTCAGGCATGCTTGCCAGAGCTGAAATTTATATCTTCTTGCTCTTCCAAACTGTACATTCCACATGTTCTGAGAAGTTTTTAGTTGTTTGTTTGTATCAAAAGTAAAATTTACACAACATTTTGAACATCTGTGAACTTGGGAACAGAGCTGAGATTGTTTTCTCTGGACAAAAGCCACAGCTTTGCACGTCCCGAACTACTCTGCATATGACAACTTGATTCAGTGGACTCCCATCCCCAAAAGAACCAAATACTTTCCCTAACTCCAAATAACTACTGTCACCCTTCCTGACTTTCAGTTTTTCACCACATTGAAGTCTACAGTTCTCCCTGTACTTCCCCGTTTACAAGTCATCCCTGTGAATACCTGTGTGACTCCTCATGTGGATTTTCAGTCGGCAGGCCTTGTCATACTGCTTGTTACAGCCAGGGAATGAGCAGGAGAACTGCTCCTGCTCTCTGAAGTGGGCTCGATTGTGGGAGAATAATGCACTCACTGTGATAAACGTTCTCTCACAGCCTGGGGAGAAAAGGGAAACCGCACATCTGCTTGACAAAACTCAGTCAGTCAGGAAAACTGCATTCTTTTCTCCCTCACAGCTTTTAGCGAGGTACTTTCATGGCTGTTTTTCAGGATACTACATCGGGGAAAAAGTAAAAAAATCGTGCAGTGAAATTCTAAACATTAGTCCCAGGAATTCCAATTGTTTTGCCAAGTTGGGCAATCAAGTATAGCCTGGGTTAAGAAGAACCCACTGAACGCTGGGGCCGTGTCTTGCGGTGTTTCACTGCACCAGTAGGAGGAAAGACACAGCATCATCCAACTCCCTATTTTTCCCTCTTGGTAACTGAGGTGGCCCGGAGGAGAACCTCCCTCGACACTCTGGGGAGCGTCTTCCACTTCCACGGAGAGGAAGGAGAAGCGGGGGGGGCAGAAGAAGCGAGCCGAGCGCCGCACGGCCTCAGGGCGGGGATCCCAGTTTCTGGAAGGGGAGGGAAGGGAGCCCAGCCCCGGAGGCGGCTTACCGGGGAAGTCGCAGCGGTAGGGCCGCTCGGGCTCCAGGTGGCTGCGGCGGCGGTGGGCGGCGAGGCGGGCGGCGCTGGGGAAGCGCTGCCCGCACGCCTCGCACTTGTGCGCCGCCTCCTGCTCGTGGGCGCGGCTGTGCGCCCGCAGGTTGTACACGGTGGTGAAGCGCTTGGCGCAGCCGGGCGCCGCGCAGGCGAACGGCCGCAGTTTGTCGTGCGAGTGCAGGTGCCGCCGCAGCTTGTAGGCCGTGGCGAAGGACCAAGCGCAGCCCGGCACGGGGCAGCTGAAGGGCCGCGCCGCC
>NC_031781.1:10526302-10567675 GCF_001522545.3 Parus major
CGGGCCGCCTCCGCGGCCGGCAGCCCCTGCGTTTCCATCTTGGGGGTCCCTGTAGCAGCGCCTGAAACCGGAGCCGCGGGGCGGGGCCGGTGCGGGCCGCAGCGGAAACGCGGAGCGCGGATTCGCGGAGCGGGCGCGGCGCGGGCGGCGCCGGGAAAACCCGGAGAGCGGAGTCGCGGACGGGACGGAGCGGGCTGTCCCGGGTGGGAATAGCGCAGCGGGGAGCGGCCCGTGCGACACCCGGCGTGGCACTCCTGGAGTCGGGTCACGCCCTGCGGGTTGTGATGGTGTCCCTGTGAACGGCCCGGAGGAGCCCCAGAAGAATCCCAGAAGAGTCCAACCACCCTGTCAAGGCAGGGTCACCGCGAGCAGGTGACAGGAACACGTCCAGGTGGCGTTTGGGTGGCTGCAGAGACACTCCACGCCATCCCTGGACGGCTGTTCCACTGCTCAGCCATCCTCAGGGTAAAGAAGTTCTTCCTTATGTTGAGGTGAAGCTTTTCATGTCTTAGTTTATGGCCATTGCTCCTCATCTTGTTGCTGGGCACCACAGCACCTAACTTGGAGATATTTATATGGATTCATGAGATCCCTTCTCTCTTCTCTAGAATAAACAAGCCTCACTCCCCCAGTCTCTCCACATTAGAGAGATGTTCCAGACCTCAAATCACCTTTGTGGCCCTTCACTGAACCCTCTCCAGTAGCTCCATGTCTTCCTCATACTGAGGAGCCCACAGCTGGGCACAGCATCCCAGATGTGGTCTCACAAGTAGCAGGGGAGGATTGTGTCCCTGGACGTGTGGGAGCAATGCTAAAGGTGCAGCTCAGAGAGCTGAGAGGGGAAAATGCTTTAGCACACCCTGCATTCCATGAGTGGAAATATGGAAACAGCACTATGGGCCAGCCCTAGGCAGTGCAAAGTCACTGTTCAAGCATCACCATGGCACACCATCACCCAAGATGGACCAGCAACAAAAAAAAAAGAAAAAAAAAAAGAAATTCAATTAATGCTTTATTATTATTATTTATTTATTCTTGAATAAAGCTTTCGTTTGGGAGAATGTTCAGCTGCCTTATGGCTTTCCAGCACTCAAGGAAAAGGTAAAATTATCCCGTGTTTGCTATGGGAAATTTACCAGTTCCGTGCTGCTGTGGGACTGGTGAGCAGTCCCAGCAGATGGTGCTATGATCCTTTTGCTCAGATTATTCCTCCTTTCTGAGCATCAAACCCCCTCCAGCCAGGGTGTGAACCCTGGCCAGGCACACTCATCTGCAGGGAAGCTGGAGCTGTGGTACACCCAGAGCTGTGGTACACTGGGCTGAGTGCCACTGCATGTAGGTCTTCCCTGTCCTTGGTGGCCCCAGTCATCCCAATCTCTCTGTGGAGGTGTTTGCAGTACCTTCCTTCACACTGCTGGGAAAAGATAGGTCTGCACCCGAGTTTATTGCTTAACACAAAGGTGCATCCCTGGTTGAAGGATGTAAAACCTATCACCAAGCTCTTGCCTCCATCTGCAACAATTCACGAGGTTCTCAGGATAAGGGTCTGTATTTTTGGAAAGCATTAAGGTGCTAAGATTCATAGGAAGGATGGTTCAGCCTGGCAAGCTTGAGACTTCACTGCACTGCAGAAATTCACAGATTGTACATCCCCTGCCCAGGTCAGATCCGATGCACTGCCTACAGATGGATGGATTTAAAACTCTTCTCCCTTTGTCCAGCAGCGAGGTCAGCTACCTAGAAATGACATCAGCACCACAATAGCCTATTCACAGTCTCAGCTTCTCTGCAAGCCAGTAGAGGACAGATAAATTGAGACTCAGCAGGGCTCAGAAAAGGAGCTTTCCACTGAGGTTGGTTATGGTTTCTGTGTGCTGGAAACCCCCTGCTATTTCACCCCTGGCAGAAACAGGTTAGTGTTTCCCTGTGCCCTCCCAGAGGTATTGTACACCCCAGCCAGTTCACATTTGTTAGGTGCTTAAGATTTGCACTTAAAAGACCAAAATAGACTTAAACATCTACATATAGCTACATACTACATCACTGAAATAAATTCCAGTGAAGTCATATATAACTGCTTGCCAGTTCACTGCCTTCCTGTACCCCCTTTTACCTTAACTCATGCTGCCTTATTTAATAGACTTCATAATCTGAATTTCAACATGTAGCTGTTCATAACACTCATACATATGGGTTCTGTGTGTCCCTACAGGCAGTCCAGAATTATAAACTCTCAGGGAGACATTAAACATGGCTACACTGGTAAGGTTATGTCTTCTGGGCAATAAGGCTGCTAGGACAAAAATAAGGTTCCTTTTGTGCCTGGGATGTAAAGGTGAACTGGTAGATGATGCTGGCAGGCACCCCAGTACTGAATAATACAAAGGTGAAGAATTTGTGATAAATATTTCTTCAGCATCTTGTCTGTGGTATATTTTCAACTCAGAATTGAGATGAGTCTATGGAACAGCTCTACATTCCTCGGTACAAGAAAAGCTAGTATTTTCTGGTTGTTCCTCTTGACAAAGCAAGAAACACCAGTGGTTTTGGGCTATGAAGATTAGAGTGGTTTCACATAATACCAGTACCCTAACTTTGGACCTAGTCCACTGTGATTATTAATAAGGTAATGCATAACATATGTCAAAGCAAAGGCTGTCAAATGTGCCTGACAACTACTCCCATCTCAATCATATAAATTGGCAATGTGGGTGGGTTTTTTCCATAATGTAAAGCCTTTCCTATCAACTGCAGATTGTACTTCACAGAAGGCTCGGTTTCAAGCAGATGCCAGACTCTCACTGTTCATCTGGAGACAGACACAGTACGTGAACAGAGTAAAGAACTCATTTGTGATTCAAAATAAACACTTCCCTTTCCTTAGCAGCAATGCAGAGCTGCAGAGTGCTCACCTGTGGGTAGCATGGGCTCTAGCAGGGGTAGAGTTTCACAGTCCTGAGGACTGTGTGCTGTCCTGAGACTGCAGCTCATCACATCCCCTCTGCAGCAGCACAGGCAGGTTTATGTGTGAGCACCCCTTTACATCCAAAAGGTAATGCATACAGTGCCAGTGACATTCCAGAGCTAAGGGAAGATCTCTTCAGACAAGGGACTGCTGCCACTGTGTTCATGTCCAAATGAAGCCTGTGTGCTGTGAAAGCGCCATGCTCAGCATGAGACAGGACAGCACACACTCATTTATATATTAACAGGAATAAGTGTTTTATTGCTGGGGGATTTTTTTTTTCCATTTAATTTTCAGGGAAAAAATTCCCATTCCATTCCCATCATGAACAGTTTTTTATTGCAAACATTGTTCCAAATATGTTGGTGAAAAGACTGTTCCTGGTGGACCTGTCACAAACACAAACAGATTTGTCCCATTAATAAGTAAGAGAAAGGAAAAAAAAGAGAACTCACGTGGAACAGACATTTGCAAGGCTTTTATCATTTGGCCAGAGAGCAGAGCAGGATATCAAGGAAGCAACTTCAATTATATCTGCAAGAGCAACATTGCACTGGGAGTACCACTAATGTTTCACGGCTTGCTCCAAGATGTTCTCATCCACCACCTTGTGAGGGAGAGTCACCCTCAGTGTGCCATTTTCCTTCATTGCCTGGCAGATGGTTTCATAAGCAAAGGCATTTCCCGACCAGCAGCGCCTGGCGACCTGTCAGACAGCAGAATGAAGGGGTGTAAAAATCAGACATTTCTCTTGCCACACCCACCTTGCACCATATTTGCGTGAACACTGGCACCCAACTCGTCACAATAAATCTTTCAGCCCTCTGCCAGTTTTTAGATTCCCTTCTGATTTTGCAAGTAATTTTTGTAATATTTCAATTTTATGAGTGGTATTTGGGTAGACATGGTACTTTTCCATGCATAACATTGGACAGATAAACACTGGTAGAGACAGGTACCTTAAAAACTTACAGAATTCCCTCACCAGAAGTAATTGTGCACTCCATCCCAGCTCTGTAAAACTAGCTTTAGATAACAGTGTCATTTAGGCAGTCAGTGCCTTTTTAGTGGGATAAATATTTCCTTTTAAATTCAAAAGGAAAATGTCACTTCAATGCATTTTCAACTATGAAATCAAGGAACCAAACTCTGTGCCAGCATGGAAGGGTGAAATTCTACCAACAGCTAGAGAAATCATAAACCCCTTTTCCATCAGCAAAACTCTGTGTTTTGATCTGTGTACAAGCAAGATTCCCCAGATTAAAAAAAAAATAAAAAATAAAAATTAAAGCGTAAAGTTAATAAAATTAACTCATACATATATGAATTGTGCTTACTCCATTGGAAACATCCCAGCTAAGCATCATCTTAGCTCGTTCTTCTGCTTCCTTGGACCCATCCAAAACCAGGCCAAATCCCCCATTGATCACTTCACCCCTAAAATAAAACGTGAGAGAATGAAACAGAAATAATTCAAACCAATACCACAAATTTACAGGAGTTAATTTGTTCAGTTGTACTGCAAATAGGATGGGAATACAAAAATTATTCTGAATAAGAGACTATCAGCGATGTTTTATACTTATGAAAAAAGAAAAAGAGTGTTTAGCAGGCAAAGTCTGAATTTCCTGATCTGCAGCAAACCTAGCCCACCGTTCTTATAATGCCCAGCTAGTAGGGACACCAAAAATTAAATTTGCTCTGTATCTCCTGAGTCCTGCACTGCGTACTGGCTCTGAAAACAGGTGAAAAAAGGTTAACAGATCTGATGGGCCAGAGATTTACCTGTCTCAGGGTGTTTTTAAAGGTTAAGTTCCTCATGTTTGCTGCACTACAGCTACCACCTAGCCAGGATCCTGAGGGTGACAGTGTACTTTCAGCAGCAGACAGATGGATCTATTTATATTCTCTTGGGACAAATGACAGAGCATAAGCATTTTATTAAAAAAGTGTTAACCACCACTTAATACACATCTGCCTCAATCATTTCCAAAAGAGTCATTCATTTTGTATGAGATACAGAGATGTTTAAATACATCAGTGCCAACTTTTCAGGAAGCAGACTTATTGGCAGAAGAAGAACAGAAATATGTTTAAACTAACAGATTATTCTTGAGGGAAATAACAGTCTGGTTTTAAAGGACAGGGAAAACACGTAGAGCAAAACATCTTGTCTTGACTTCAGAATCTGGCCTGCTTGAGCTCCCATTCCATGGCATATGGTGAATAGTGGTGGATGCAGCTGGGAGATTAATCTTGCTGTAAATCTGTGAGAGTTTTGCCATTAGAGCTCACATCAGCAATACCTGAGGAACAGGGCATGTCACACATCAGTACATGGTATGAGAGACTAATGGAAATCCCTGGAGTCAGGATTTTGTCCTCTGAGTTCTATAGTTAATATAAGTTTACAAAATTTACATGGAACAACATCAGACATGTCCATTAATCAGATAGGAGTTGAGAGTCTTCCAGTCCAGGAAGGAATTGTTTCTTAATGTGTACTTTCCAGCAGTAACTTGAGCTTCTGAGGAAACAGGGAATTGAGGCTAAACTAGAGCCTCACAGACCTGAGATCTACTTCCTGAAACTAGAACTCACATTTTCTCAGTTTCAATGGAATGTTGTTACTCATGTGGTGTTAATTCCCTTCCTACTACTTATATACAGTACCTGTGTGCTAAGTAGGACCCTATCACAGAGCTCAGCAAGGAACACAGGGCTCCACATCTCACCATCATCACACTACCATTTTCTGAATTCCCTTCACTTTTCCATGTCACTAGTACAAATGCATTTTCTGTTGAAAGGCAGAGTTTTCTTGAAAGTGACAGTTCTTACAGCAGAACATCACTGAATGAATTAGGTTTTTAACTGGAAAATTTGTTTCAAAGTCATGAGTTCAATTGAGACGTTTGAATATTGTAAGATCTGACTCTTCAAAATAAAATTATTCTTTTTGATTGATACTGTCAACTCTTTTCAGCCTGGAATTTAATACCCAGGCTGTTTTTACTGTTTGAAGTCTTTCACTAGTTCTGCTCTTAGTCTCATCTGGGGATGAATACAAACAGCCAAACATCTGTATTTCTTGCAAATTCTAGTTTTTGAATAGTTCATGTTCAAGAAGGGACCAGACTGGATGACAACAAATGTAATTGTGCCAGGGCCAGTTACTCCACCATGCTCTGCTGCTCCTGTGTACAGAGACCAAAGAACAGAGCACTACTCTTTACTGTCAGAGTTCAAAGCCACAGAAACCCAGACCTCTGGACCAGTGCTTTATAAAGATATGCCATGTAGGAGGATGATGTTCTTTCAGTGGCAAGATTTCCCTCTGCCCACAGTATCCCAAAGAGCATCCTTTGAAGCTTAGGCATGAACAAGGAGCAGCTGATCTGCTTGCAGCTGGTAAATTTAAAGCTTTTCCATCGATTTCCATGAAGTTACTCCGGTGCAAATCTAAAGCATTCACCAGGATCCATTCTACTGCCTAAAATCACTCCTACACTAAATACCAACATTTGTCATGATGGATTTTCTACCAAAATTTCTCTCTGCCTTCATTAGTATTGGGTCACATTTTCAGGTAATTAAAGAAACATGTGGCATTTTGACCTAAGCTACCTCCTATAATTTCCAGATGTCTCCTTCTCAGATGATCAAAGAAAACAAGGCCTCTCTCACAATCAAGATGTCACATTGTCAACAGTGCAGATCAATTCTGCACTTCTGCCTTTGTTACTGCCTTTTTGTTACTACAGTTATCCAGGCTGTGCTAATATACATTCTCCTGCAAACAAACAGGCAGCAAAAAATGAACAATCATTTGCTGTAATTATAGTCAAGACCATGTTAATCTTAAATCTCTCTCAGAGTACATGTGATGCAGATTCCAGCTAAATAAATATTAATCCTGCTTTTCCTGTTTGTCCCACAAGGCTGTAACAGAAAATAAAGCATGTAAAAGGCACTTGTGCAGTCTCAATGGGAAAGCACAGCTGATCTGCCAGCAGTTCCAGGCAAGCCCAGCCTCTGCAGGGAGGACTGGCAGCTAAACACAGTGAAATTACCCATGTCTGAACTCCCAGGGCAGAACCTTGCCAATAACAACTGGATTTCTCTCTAATCACATGTATTTTTGTTTTATAAAGATATATAAACTTCCACTTTCACAATTCCAACTCAGTTGATGACAAGAAGAGTTTATCAAACGTGGAGATTTCCTTATGGCAAAGTCAGGTGGATTTTTAGTGCTCCAGAAAAAAGGCAAAACAGGGTCAAAAACTAAAGGTATCTGTCTTTTCCAGGCAAAGAAAGCAACTTTTTATGGCTGGGAGCTGTTTTGCTTCTTTTGCCACCTTTAGATTATTCCTCCCTGTCCTCAGAAGGCACAGGGGTGCAGCCCTTTCTCCAGCCAGGGTGGTGCCGCATAAGTTAAGGCGAGCAGAACCACCTGCCTGGCCTGGCTTTGGGGGCTCTCCAGGGCACTTAATGACACAACATGTCACCACAGCAGAGCTCAGCATGCTGGCTTGGTAAGGCTCTGCAGAGACACACCTAATTTTCAGGTGCATTCTTCACTGAGGCAGAGTAATTTGATCACAGAGAGCTATGACTGCTCCAAGAACAAGGTGAGCAGATGCTGTTCTGCAATGACAAGCCCCCAAGCAGCCATAAGAAATGACGAAAAGGAGAACCAAACCCTGTTTTTCCAGAGAAATTTTCATTTCAGTGAATAGCCACACACTAACTTTGTGATGTGTTACATAAATTACAGCATAAATCTGCTCTGCCTTGTGGCAAAATGGATGTAACTCCTCTTACAAAACAACTAAAACAGTATAATTGAAATTGCAGTGTGGTCAGGGCCAGTTTTCCAGAACTAAGGGCAGTCTCACCATTCAGCCAAGCTGCCTTTGAATGGCACAGAGGGGTAAAAGTGTCCTGGAAGGACTGGCCTTAGAGAGATCAGAAAGGAATAGGATCATTTGCATCCACTGAATTAACCATCTTCAATGCACAGAACATTCATGGCATTAGCACTTATTTTAGCAACTCCAATAATTAGAATTGTCATAAAAATATCTCAAATACAACATGTTGTGAAAAGTTATTTTCTTTGCTTGTATTTCACAAGCAGATATTTTAAAAGGTTAAACTCAGCTGAGGAAATTTAGACAGAACTTGTCTGGTGCTACCTCTGGACCCTCAGACTGAGATGACCAGAGTAGGGAGACATTCTGGTATGTGTTTTCCATTCAGAATTATGGAAATTGTGAATGAAATCATGGCTGTGGGTCCTTATCACTGAAATCATCAAAGGCTAATCTTTACTCCATGTACTTAAATCCTCAGAAAGCTTTCTTTTCCCATTGTTCAGATTTGCTCTCTTGCACCCTTCTATGCAGTAGTTACATCACAGAAATCAAAGGAATTATGGGTGCAGTGAGGGAGTTCTGCAGCTGACCTGAAGGGATGTTTTTTATATTCATCTCATCCAGATGAATTACAATTAATTATCCTAAAATGTCTCTGAGGACAACATCTGCTGCGAGTTTTTTGGCTTGCTTTTTCTGGCATATTCCAGCACTGTTTGAAACAGGGAAGCATGAGAGTTCACCACAGTATTTAACAGAGGGTTGTACCTGTCGGTACTACTAAATGAAGACATGAGTGTAAAATGGGAGAGGCTTTGCAGGAATATGCTGGAAAGTACAACCAGAACTAAAGACTGCAGTGTGGCCAGGCTTTCCTGCATCTCTCCAATCCAGGTAGCCTTTCAGTGCCATATGGAGGAGATTAATTTCCATCTCCATTTAGAAAATTTCTTTCATTCTGCTTTTCAGTTCAGGCATGTGTCTGAGTTCTGCATGTCATGTGAAGGAGGTGTTTAATCCAGCCCTTACTTGGCTGTGGTCTTTAATGCTACCAGGCACAAGCAGAGAGAAAAAGACTGGGGTTGGCACCTGAGGTGGTTTGTCTCAATAACCCCCCATTGCATTTCAGCACAGGATCATTTATATTGGGGTCCTAAATACAGCTTAAGAGGAGACCTGAACATAATCCATCCACTGACACTCTGGCTGTGCATGTGTGAAGACAATGATGGAAGCAGGATCTGTTCAAAAAGACCACAGCAGACTGTCCTTGTTCAGCAAATTAAGCTCTTCAAACTGTGCTGTGGCCAGTTCAAAACACTTTTCTGGAGATGGGAGCATTAATTAGAAATAGTCATACAACACCATACTTTGCTTTATAATTTGTCCTTTCAGTCCTTGTTTCCAAACCCGTCCTTCCCACCACCACAACACAGTTCTCCTCTGGTACTACACATCTCCAGCAGTTCCTGTCTCTCCCCACACACACACACAGCAGTAGGAGAAGGATTCAGAGCTTTAGGAACACAAACAAGCTCTTACCAGCCAACTCCACCCCCGTTGTGCAGCGCGACCCAGGTGGCTCCTCTGAACGAGTCCCCCACGAAGTTCTGCACTGCCATGTCTGGGAGGAGAGCAAAGGTGTTACTCATGGGCCACCTTCATTTCTGTGTTCTGCTGCTCCCTCCTTCCACTGCCACCTTCACTGGGGCTGTGGGAAGGCAGGGTTGGAGGCAGGTTTCACTCACAGCTTCTTTCACAGATACACACTGAACATCTCATTCCTGGGAGCAACAGGCAAGAGAGATTTGTCTCCCACTCTCTGTCCTGACTTGGGAGGAAACAAATGCCAATTTTACTCTGTGGTTTATGAGGAGGGTGGTGATTCCTGCATTTGGCTCCAACACAAGCAGCTGAAGGACCTACTGCTCTTCAGCTCTGAGATAGGGTGGAGAGGTGGAGAGAAATACTCAGGGTGGAGAGAAATACTGAGCACCCCTTTGGGATACCTCAGTCACGGAAGAACAGGCTGGGCACATCCATGTGTATGGATTCAAAATGGGCAGGGCACCTGGAACATTACACTCCTTGCAGTTCTCAGAAGTTTGAAACATTTTCAGATCAGAGTGCAGAGTTATTTCAGCCCTGTGCAGAGAGCCAGCCTAAAGCTAAGGAGTTGCATTTTGGAGACAAAAGTTGGGATGAAAATGATATCCACCCCAATTCTCTGAACATGTGGGAATTTTATCCTGAACAGGAACTGCTGAAACCACTAAGAAGTTTTGTCTATGAAAACCCCCAAAGAAACATAATTTAGCAAACAGATATAATTAGTGCATTGTTTCCACTGAAATATTCACTAGAATTTTGTATATACACTGCAATTTGTACTAAAGCATATACCCAGAGAGGTGGAAAGAGGTGCACATAGATGATAAGAGTAAAATTTACTGAAAACATCCAGATTTAATTCAGGAAAGATTCAATACATAGTTCATCATATTTTTAACAGGAAAAATAAGAGTAAAACAACAATATCCCCACCAGCCACATCTGCAGACGTACAGCTATGTGTCTGATGGAAAAATGAGTTTATTTGAGTGCTAATCTATGTTAAACCCTTTCAAAAGCTCCATTATGGCATCTTTTATCTGACATTATGTCACTTTAATAACGCAATTATCATAATTACAGAGCTGTCGAGATTGAATGGGAGAGATCTAAATCACCATATTCTCTAATGCACAGATTTTCTCCTCAGCCACTGGCCTGATAAGAGTGGAGGTTGGACAAGGAGTGAACTAACAATGCAATAACTTGCTGCTCCTTGGCTTTGATAAAGGCCATTGGCTGCAAATGTCAGTGCTGAAAACACTTTGCAGAGCAGCAATAACCCATCAGCCTGAGGTACTTTAAAACAAAATGAGACAAACAAACATTTTGGAAATGTTGTGTGTATTAAAGAGGAGCAAATTTCACCCAAACCAGCTCAAAAGTTGTGCAAAAACAACAGGATAGAAGGGAGAGAGGAAGACCTAAGGTGTTCTTTTATTGTCTCCAGAGGCTCATCTGGTCAAACAAATTTAGGCCTGGTTTTAAAGATCAGTGATATCAGTGGCCAACAGGCTTTAGATAAGCCCTTGAAGAGGACAAATGGATGACATAAATCACAAAATGCAAAGAAAACCACAAAGCATGATGAGCAATGGGGTTTATCAAGCCTTGTTTCTATTGCCCTCTTCTGAGGGCATTGCCTAATGATTACTTACGTTGCTAAGATGGGGACATTACTTTGAATTTCTGTTCTCTGTGCAGCTGCACCATTTTCTCTCAGCTTGTCAGAAGCAAACATTATTGAAGGCATCTATCTATTTGGCCTATTAGAACTAGCCAACATGCTCAAAAAGTGTTGAAGTGGGACTGATGGACACAGTTAAAAGCCTCATTTCACCAGGAAACCCAGTTAACAGGGAACTTTTCCCCTTAAAATTGAGCCATAATTTGGTTCTATTATGAATTCCCATAATGGAAGTAATTCAATATGCTCAGCTTCCTCTATCATAATTTCTCCTTCTACAGCAGCAGATCCTCCAATCTCACACCTCTTTGTGATTGTCAGTTCATGACATACAGAAACACCACTGGGCTAAAGCTATTACCCTAATTTCCACTTTACAGATGGAAAATTGAGGAAGATTTAGGGTTAAAAAGTGCTTAGTGCTTCATTCATTTTTTCAGGTCTCCAACCTGATATTTCTTGGGTCTATTTCTCTCAAAGATGGTTTCACAAACTGAAAAGCAGCGTCTGGTTAGCACAGGTCAGGTGTGCAGAATTAAAGGCTCTTTTTGCAGATAAAATCTACATGATTTGCCCACAGTCACACTTTAAGTGAGCAGCAAGATCTGACATTTATTCTTATGCCTTTACTATCAATATTCCCTTATGACCAAAAAAATCCCTTTCAGAAAGTCCAGACCGTTTTCTTGAGTCCTCGGGCAATCGAATGAAAACAGCTGTGAACCTCTTTGCTTTAAACAAGATATTATTATAAACCTGATTTTGAGCCTGTGGATTCCAAGGAAATATGACTGTAATCAGATCACCTGTTTGAAATAGTGATTCAAAATTAAAATCAAACAGAAGACACAGTCCTCTGAGACTGCTCTCCCTTTGTATGCAGATACATCTGGTGCATTTCCATGGAATTTCTAGCAGTGTTCAGAACCTCTTCTATGTAACCAGCTCCACATTCGTGTCTGTATCACTGTTAAATCCCACAAAGCTTCTCAGGAAATCTGATTAATTGAGATTAAAGGGTGTTTTTTAAACAAAACATTTAAAAAATGTTGCATGAAAGAGCTATTTCTGTTTTAAAGTCATTTCCTTGCTGACCCAGGCAGACAAGTCTCAGCTGTTCCACTGACCTGCGCAGAAGGCTGATCCGTCGTAAATGTTTGACGTTTCTCTGAAAGGGCTGTCAGTCCCACTCACATCGTGGTGATCTCTGCTGAGGACTACTGGAGCCTGGAAAAAGCCAAGGACAAGACAGTGGAATCCTTCACAGATTGACACTGCTACTGAGGACCATTATCTGCGCAATTCACTTCTGTCTTAAGTCTTAATATTTGGGGCCCTGCTAAGGAGTTAGAGTCCCTGTTTGTGCTCTCAACAAATCACAGAATGATAAGTTGTGCTTGTAGGTGTCCAAGCAGAAAATTAGGCAGTCTCATCATGAAACAAAATTTCAGAGAGTTTCTAAACCCACCTCGTGTCGTGTTGTGTGACAGAGCACAATACTGGTGGGAGGCAGAGAGGACTGAGCTCTAACACAAACTGGTCTCATGTAAATGACAGGCACTTCTGCTCTCACTGCTTGAAGCTCTCTCCTTTCCCACCTGCCAGCCCAGTCTCAGATATTAAACACAATAACCAGAGCATATCAAAACATGGGAGACAAACCTTAATCTTTCCTTCAGAAATGGCTCGATTAATAGCCACAGCTATAGACACACGACCCTTCTGATCAGAATATAAGATTCTGGCTTGAGAGCCAACGACCTGGAAAAGAAAAATGACAAAGGGATAAGGTTCTCTGCAACTGGCTTATCTTCAGACCCCAGATGAATGGAGTCACAGGAATGACCCCTTTCCTTCTATAGAAGAAAGTGCAGATTATTTCTTCACCAACATCCAGCTTCCAGAAAAAAAAAATTAAATCCCTCTTTGAACTTAGTTTTATCTCCACTCACACAATCTATGAGATGTATTTCTGTATCCAGCTGCTAGTGTCCAGTAAATTCCAATTTTAACTCAACCTGATTGCTAGACTATAATCCCCCTATCAACAAATCCCTTACCAACAGCTGAGAAGCAGAGGTTTGGAACTGGTGATGGTGGGCTGGAAGAGAAGAGAAATGTAGCAAAGAACATCTGCCCTGCACAGCTCTGCTGTGCTTCCAGATTAGGAGTGCACATATGTGCTCTACAGCATCCCTTGTTGGCTTCACAGGGACAGCCTGCCCGAAAAGGAAAACAAAGGAAGAGCCACTGGTGTCCTGTCCTGCTTCCCATAATGCAGGAGGATGGCAGCTCTCAAGCCCCATCATCTATTTTGGAAAGGGCTATGGGAACTGCACATGTGAGGAGCTTGGTCCACAGCAATGCCAAGGGGATATTCTGAATAGCACTGTGAAAGAAAGGTGGTTACAGCTGAGGTGGAGGGTGAACCACAGATATGTTTCACTCCAGATCCAAGAGAAGATATTGCTGGATTATTTTAACATTTCCAGATGAGGAAGTGAAGGGAAAGAGCTGCTTCAGCTCAACCTAAAATCCTGCTGTGAAAAGAAGGGTTTCAATTGTCAGCCCCAAGAGTTACAGACTATGTTTTCATTCCTGTCCATTCCTGCTTTTGACCCCAGCATGCAAGAACTGCATTCAGGACCAGGAGCAGCCACATCTGCTGCAGGAGGTTGTGCACTTACCAAGCTGTGCCTGCCGGCTTCCCGAATCCAGCGGATGTTGTCATGGTACTGCTGCTTCACAGATGTGCTCACTTGCAAGAGAAAACAAGAAAAAGTACAGTTTGAAAATTAATGCAATATGTTCTAAATTTACTTAATTCATCTGGCAGCATTAGGGAGTCACATTCTACTCTCAGATACAAGCACGCATATAGGAAATGCTGTATAAAGCAGCTGATGCAGCAACTGCATCATGTATTTAGAGAAAGGTACAAGATGCCACTCAGAGGACAGCTGGAATGGTAACTCCCACTTGGATCTTCAGCAAACTAAATTAAACCTTGAAATATGGTTTACATGTACTGTCCATTTTTGGTGTCCTGTTTTATTGCCTTCTAATGCAAATCTATTACTCATCTTTGCTAGATTAGTAGTTTCATCAAACTCCGTGATATTGGGTACTAGAATCCAACCTTGTACCACATAGTGAATAACTCCTTTGAGGCAGCCAGCAGAAATTCTCAAAAGCAGCTTGCAACACACACTTGAGGATAAGTTACACCAATGGACACCATATCTGGGATACAGATTTACACAGCAGTTATTCTGTACAACACAGTCCTTGGAGATTTCCAAGGTAAAACTGAGGTCTTTTATCCAATGAAGAGATTAGTATGTATTTGTATTTGTCTCACATTTCTGTGGAACAAAAACCACACAGGAAAACTTATTATGCAGCAGTTACTTTATGTATAAATCCTCCCTACACCTTGTTTAGGTGTATATGTTACCTAAGAAGACATTTCTATGTAATAGATTAGCATTCTCCAGCTTCTCTTTTCATTTTTATCTGTCTCATTCCATCTCAATCAGCCAAACTAAAAAGGAATAGGAATAAAGAACAGAAAGACAGTGAAATATGGCACATATCAGTCAGATACATGGTGACCTCAGCACAATCAGCTGCCTCCAAGGGCACCGCAGCATCTGTAGTGAGTGAGTCACAAAAGGGTTAGGGGAAAGGAATGAGAGAAATGTTGTTTGACTGTCCTCATTTAGGGGGTTTTACAGCTCAGATGGGGTCACTGTGGCTGCAGAAGCTACTGTCTGTAAGCTCTTTCTCTGTGGTCTAAACTATGCCACATTACCTTGCCCTGAGGGTCACACTCAGCTACCAGGGCTCATCTGGCCTGTGACAACAGCTGAGCCACAGTGACCTGTTCCTGCATTGGAGCTTCAAGTCAATCATGTCTGCAGATGCCAAGACAGAATGTTCTCTGTTACTTCCCAGCTTTCCCCGCTCTTCATGGCAAATTATAACGTACAGATAACGCATATCTCAAAGTCAAGCTGGAGAAACTGCACACTGCTGACTTGAATTGGTCCCTGAGAAGAGTGTGTGGACTACTGCTTCTGCACTAGGCAGTATGACAGCAGTAATGCAGGGTAAAACTAGAAAAAAGAAAAAGGACAATGTAAGAAGCTCACACTGAACCTGTGTCAAAACACATTGTTTAAGGGAAATGAAAAATATGTTCGTTCCTGCAGAGGCAGGCCTTCCATACCAAGAGCTTTAATGATGCTAAAAAGACCTGTCAGTGCTTGAGAGGTTGGCTTCAAGTGATAGCTTCTAAACTCTGCAATGAGGATTAACATGTCAGCACTTCACTTTGCAGGGAGTGAAAGATGAAACAGCTGCTAGTGCTGTCCTAATAGGATTGTGCTGCCACTCAGAAGCTTTAAGGAAGCAGCCTTTATAAGATAATGGGTACTGTTCACTTAGCTTACTATAGATATATAATGACAGTTTATTGGAATATCTCAAAAAAAAACCCAACAAAACAAAACAAAAAACCCCCAGAGAATGTGTTCCTTTCTATCACTTTCATAAGCTGTATCAGAGAACACTTACCATATTTTATACTTCACAGTGCACATGCTTACAGAAAAGATCTTAGAGAATCCAGGTAAGATCCAGAAGAGAAGCCAGGTAAGAATACTGGCTGCAAGGACCTATCTCAACACAGCACATCTGTCCCTTCCAGCCAGCTCAAATAAACAGTTGGATTTCATCAGCTATCCCTGGGGAAGTGAGGAATACTCCCTTTTATTTAGTCTTATTTCCTGCAATTGAAAAAAAAAATCTCACCATTTTTTTCTAGAAAGACTTTCACTGTAGAGTAACTCCATGTACCTCATCTGCTAGACTGCTGCCTCCACCTTCCCATACCAACAGGAATGTGTTTAGAAGTCAGGCAAGCAACTGTACAGCTTCTGGTATTTCATAGACCCTTGTACACACTGAGGGTTTAAAATACACTGGAAAGCATTGTGTACCCAGAGAAATTGTCCCAAGGAACACAGAGACTGGCTCCCTTAGAGAGATTTGCATTGTTATGCATCAGCTCAGCCTTCAAACTACCACAAAGGTCCTAAATCCATGTTATACCCCAACCATCAGTGCTGCATCTCTCATGCAAAGGCCCTCTTAAAAGCTCAGGTAGCTTAGAAGAAGATAATAAAACTACATAAATCTCACAAACTCTGAAAGAAATTCATCTCCACAAAAGAAGAAGAATGGTTAACAGTGGACTCAAGGCCAAGTCAAAGGTTTAGACCTGGAATGCAACAGAGTTCAGCTCTGTGGAGTTTTCACTCAGTTTTTATAACAGATTCTTTCATAAATTTCAAAGGTAGGCTCAGATTTCAGATATGTATATGTGTGAGGCTATCCAGATCCAAAAATTTGCTCCAAACCCAGGCCTCATGGAAAGTGGACTGCAAGGGGATTATTCAAGAATATGTGTGCATGAATGGCTGTTTACTTTCTGATCAAATTCTGTTTTTCTTTCTCTTTGAATCAAATTCCCATTGCCAAATTTAACAACAAATTGAATAATACCCTTGCCCTTAAGCCTGTTTTCACCTGTTGGGTGTATATATGTAATTTTTTTTTCATTTAAATCAAGGCTATACAAGCAATAGTTCAGTGTTTTTTGTTGGTGCAAGAGGCTTCTCTCCCTAGCTTTACACTACATCTGCATAAACACCCACACACTCTTGCACACACAGGAACTGCTTCATTTCCCAGTCTTTCAATGCAAACCACCCAAAGGTCATACATTGGTTCAGTCCTGAGAGATCATCTCTGGAAGGGCAGTACATGGCAGAAAAATCACTGCAGATTTCTGAAGACAGATCCAGCACTGTAGTAATGGACTTCACCCTCCCTTCAATAAATCCAAGGAACCAGGCTTAAAAACATGGAAGTTTCAATACCCACAGAACAGAGTAGGCACTTCTGGGTATTGCATTAAACACAACTCATGCTTCAGTGCTACTTCTTGAAAATAACTCCTCAGGAAAAATGAGGGGAACAGACAGAACCAAGGACCTTGCAGGGTCAGACCCACTGCACCAATAATTCACCTCTAGGGAGGAAAAGGAGGCTGGACACCAGCCTTACATTATAGGAAGACAAAAGTAGTTTTATTAGAAATGAGAGGCATCTGAACATGGTATATCCTTTTCAGAAATACCACCCAGGATCCTCCCAGTACTTATTGTCCCAGAACAAACAGGAGAGCATTCAAAACGTTCACACTTCTATTTGTATTTCAATGTCTTTCATGAAAATAAAAGCAACAAATATTTCAATATTACCAGGAAAAAAAAAAAGCTATTATGCTCTCATTCTCAAAAAATGGTTTGGATTTCTGATCCATTTCCTTTTGATCTGGCAGGATTCCCCAGAATTCAAAGAGTCTTTTGTTGATTCTGGAAAGCACAAACTTTGTTGCTCAAAACAGAAGAGCAGAGGACTTCAGTGCTCGGGGACAGTGGCAAGCCTTTGAGCCTGCTGTCTGGTAACTGCAAAGGTAGACAAAGAAAGGGAAAAAAGGTAGGGCCTTCCTCTCCATCCTGGGAGATCAGGATCAATGTCTGCTGACACAAACTTAGCTTTGTCTCAGTTCCCATTCATAAGCAGGGGATATCAGTAATAGCCCAGTTTCAGGGATGTGAAGAGTGGAAGAGTGCAGTTCCTAGATCCTAGAGCAGCATACAGAGCCATGCAGCTATTCCAAACTGGTTCCACCAGTGAGCAGAAATAGCTGTCCATCAACTAACAAGTGATCTCAAAATTGTAATCACAAAAAAATGACACTGGATGGAGCACCACACCCAGGAAACCTGGGTTTCCTGCCGCTGAGCTCCTTGCTAACTCTTGAAACCTCCCTAGATTTTCATGCCTCATTTACCTGTGAGACAGGGACAAAGCAATTTGACTCCTTAAATTACTCTTGGAGACCTGATGGTGAAAGTTTCACCTTAAAAGTTTCAAGGTGACAAAGTTTAAAAACACCTGTAACAAATAAAAAGAAAGGCTCTTAGCCAAAATTGCTTTGGGATCAACATCCATGATGCTTTTGTTTTACCTACAGGCTACACTCCCACCAAGAGTTTAGACAACAAGACTTCCTGCCTACATGGAAACTGGAGGAGCCTGTTTTCCATGTTTTCAGACAAAATCTGACACACATTTCAACTCTTGGGTTTCCTTTTCTCTCCAAAAGCCCCCCAGGGAGGGGAGCATGGGATGATGCCTTACCTCCCTGCCGTATGGCATCTTCCAGCACTGACATGGCAATGGAATCTGTTGTAGCAAGGTCCTGTGGGTCACCTGAGGTACAAACCCAGCGGAATGGCCCAAATCCCAGGGAAAAAATGTCCCTGGGAAGAGAACATGTTTCATTAAGAGATAGTTGAAATTCTTTCCTTATTTATCCTGGCTGCTAGCAGTGCTTTTCTTTCATTAGCTGGAGACGGAAGAATTTGAAACATTTTCAGTGCACTAATCTAAACAGAAGCATCAAGGACCATTAATTGAGAAATTAAACAGTGCTGTTTCATGCAGCCATCCATTGGTATATAAAAGTATAGTCAGGCCAGAATTTCCACAGTCATGTTAGACAGTTCAATCAAGTGCATCATCAGATGAATTGCAGCTTTTCTTCAGTTTCATCAAATATACACTCCCTGCTGCCTAGTCTTTGTGTCCTTAACCCAGGCTAACCCTGAGTGCATCTACACTGTCAGACAAGTGCAGGTTCTGACCGAGTGCCTGAGTCCAGACTCATTTGCTGTCCACATTGTTTGCATACAATAATGAGACACGCTTCACTTGAGGGCCGGAAGAAAAGATCTAATCTGGTTGGGGCCTTACTCCACGTTCAGGCTCTTATTCACATGGCATAGGCAAGCTAAGCATGAGTCAGAGGAAAAATGAGTTATAAATCCAGTCCCTCAACAGATCTCCTGAGCTCAGCTGTTTCTACAAGCAGCATGTACAGTGTGGGTGAGAGGCACAGCTGGTGACACGGGCAGAAGAGTGTCCTGTTCCCATCGTACTTTTAACTTCAGGGCAGAGACAAGGCTTGGATGACTTGGAATTGATCTCTACTTCTCTGAAGAGACAAGCTCTCAGCTTTTAGCACCTAGAAGTGAAATTTTCTTTAGTCACACTGTGAGGCTGTGACTTGGCTCTTCTTGAGCAGAACCGTTTAAGGAAAATTTGTGCAAAGACAAAATGCAGCTATTCATGTAAAGGAGTGAAGAGCGTTGATTTGACAATGGCTGGCCTACATTAACTCTGGCATAACACTTGTGAGAGCAATTTTCCTACTGCTCTTGCCTCCTTTTGATCACTTACAGTGCACTGTCAATCTGCATTAATTTCTGTAGTACTCTCCCTCTGAACAGAGGGAATCACAAGGTACTTGACAGCATATTCCCAACTCTGCCCAACATACCCCATGATGTGCTGAACATAGGAAGGATATCGAAATTCTGTTTTATTTGCTCCTTTTTTTGCAACATCAGCACCTATAAAAGAATTTTAATAGTCAGTCACTTGATGGAGGGAAACTATAAAATGCAAAACCAGGCTGCACAGAAGATCCTATGAAGGTTGTACCTCAGCCAGGGAGGGTTGGGGTTTCAAAGAACAAGAGAGAAAGAAGGACTAAAGATTAGAATTACAGTGGATAACCCTATCCTACTTGAGATACACAGCTATGAAGATGCATGCAGGATTGTCCTTGTTTCTACCTATAACTCCAGGATCTACTCACCAGCTCTCTGGGCTTCCAAGAGAAAAGCATTGCCATAATCCCAGAAAAACATGCCCTTATCAGCTAGTTTGTTAATAGCAGCCACATGCCTCTTCAGACTGAAATAAAGAAGGAAACAGTAATTCTTGAGGTCAATGAAATATAAAAAAGAGTAATATAATTAACTAACCAAAGGCATGGAAGCAGGAGAAGACAGAGGGAATGAAAAGACCCCAGATAAATTCAGACATAAGTCATCAACTGAGATGATGATCATCAACTGAGATGAGCTTTCAGTCTCTACAACACCTGTTATCCCCAAATCTTGAAGTGATTTACAGTCATTGAGGAAGCTTCACTAAATAGAGAAGAGGTGTCACATCTTTCAGACAAGCTATGCAGCCAGCTCTGGAGATGGAAGCTGATAACGAAAAGCAGCTTGCACAAAACTGCAGAACAGTTTAAGCAGTTCACAAAGCAAGCAGAGAAAACACTGAAAAACAGAACATCACTGTTCTGGCCTCTACCTTGGCCCAGACTGCCCAATTTACCCATTCCAGTAGGGGATCATATCCCAGAACTGC
This sequence comes from Parus major, assembly GCF_001522545.3. NCBI lineage: Eukaryota > Metazoa > Chordata > Aves > Passeriformes > Paridae > Parus > Parus major. The sequence continues at coordinate 10,546,806 of NC_031781.1, forward strand.
ACGGCTTGAAGAGCAAACTAAGCTCAAAGGTGGAGGAGATGAATTGTCAAAACCTTTACCTCTCTTGCACCAGCGTCCGGAACTTCCCTGGGTTGGAGGAGAGGAGCTGTTTCCCCTCCTCAAAGCTGAGCTGTACTGGGTAGTACCCCCCGTTGAATGGGTTGTGACAGGAGGTTTGGTCAGAGCCCAGGTCAACCAGCAGCTCTCCTGTGGTGTCCAGCTCGTGCACCAGCCTCTCCCTAGGGAGGACAGCAGATGGAACACAAGGGTGAAGATCCCCCTTCTGACAGCACTTTTTCATGAGCACCTAGAGTAATGTACTCAGCACTAAATTTAATGCCTCTACCAAGTTTGGGAACTAATTCCACATTGGCCAAAAAGACAGAGCATTAATGTTCTCATTATCCATATTATTCATACTACTCACCACAGATCTACCACATTCCCATGGTAACCCAAACTGAGGGCAATTTTATTCTTTCTTGCTTCTCTAGAAAATAATAAAAAAGTTTGGTTGAAGAAAATTCACCTCATTCCATCTTGAAATATACAAATCACACACAGAATCAAACCCGGAAAAAAAAAAAAAAGAAAAGCTTGTATGTTGTTTTCAACACTTATCTCAGAAACAGATCTCTCAACATTCACATAATTGTTAATCACAGATTCCATGAAGCTTGAATGATGCTGCAAGTGTAACATTAGTTGTAATGTGCATATTCATGAAACTAAATGAAGACATGTTTAACATATACAAATAATGTGAAGCATTAGTGGTCACTAACAAAGACTGCTGCAGCTTGGGAAGTCAGACTCACATTCTAAAGCAGACCTGGAATAAGAAGAGGTGTCCCTCAACCCCTTCTGTAAGCAGACTACAATGGCACAGTGCAGAAAGATGTGAAGGGAGGGTTAGGAAGCAGAGATAAACTCACTGGGTTATGTTACAAGTCGTACCTGAGGCGAGCAATGCAATGGTCCAGGTTGTTGGAGATTTCCATCAGCCATCCCTGCTTGTGACGTTTCACAAGTGCTGCTTCATCAACCTAAGAGAAATAGCAGAGATCTTAAAACTCCTGTTTCCCTCATGCAGTCATTTTTACCTAGAGTTTTTCAATTACCCTGCAGGAAAAAGCAACAAAAAGTAAAGGTAATAGCCCTACTATTACTTGAGTTATCCATATACATGGCAAAGATATAGATAATACATATATACAACTATTGTTCAAATGCTTATTTTTTACCTCATATTTTTTTAAAATTTTCTGTTCTTTTTTACTCCAGGTCCAAAGCAAGAAATACTTTTTTTGATACATCACTTCCCAAAATACTTAATGAATCAAAATTTATCATTGAAATTGGATAACAGGTAGTACATTTCTGAAAATTTCAAATTTTCCTATTGTTTATTTTCATTATTATGTTTAAAGGCAAAAATGTTTCCAATTTATTTTCCAAATCTGGGTATTTTTTGTGAAAATAATACTTTTTAATAGTTAAGAAAATGTTTTTGTTGTTATTGATCAGCCCAGAGATAAATTTCTGCCATGCTGCCCAAGATGAAGGTAGGGTTTGCTGAATAAAATTAACCCTCACTTTTGTTCTTGGGCTGCTGGTTGAAAAGTTCAACCAAATATGGAAAGAAAAGAGAAAAGCATTTTCCTTTCCCAGCTGCCTAATGCCACTGAAAAATAGCACAGAGGAAAACAAAACTATGTCTTTAATTCCCCTTTGCCTGAAATTTGAAGCTCCAAAGAAACTCAGTCCCAAATCTGTACTCTCTTCTGGGCTCAGCTTCTGTGTGTGCCAGTGTGTACGTGCCTAAGAGACAGCTGCATAAAAATATAAATGGATGGACCAGCAATGGAGGCTTTGGCACAGATTCCATATTAATGGTCCAATGTACAAGCTTGCACATCATTAATATGCTTATAATGAGCTATCAGTGGCATAAGGCAAGTGGCAAAATTAATTTAAACCAATATTCTGTGGTAGCAACAGATTTAAATCCCCCACAGTGATGTGTCTTCATGAGAAGACATAATCTGAGTATCTTCTGGTATTTCATTAAAGCATTTTTTACTTCCCTATAATCTTTCCCCATCATTTTAATTCTTCCTCATTAAGAAATTATTTATATGTAAATTAAATAAGTTCTGTATTCAGGGGTTTCTTGAACACCAGGAAGCCTTTTCTTTCCTAATTATTCTTAGCATGGAACACCATCCATCATTTCCCCATCAGTAATGAAGACTATCTTTCCCAAACCCCAAATTATGATAATAAGTGTCACTGCCAATGGAATTATTCAATAAAGTCAGGTGCCATGGGGGACAGCTTCTTCTGAGATGTTTAAATCAGCACAGGAGGAAAAATACTAAGTGGTCTGTATGAATTACAGGAATTGGGTTCATTTAAATCCCCACATAACACAGATCAGATCTTTTTAAATGTTACCATATCCTACATATTTTACTTTAGTTCCCTCTGACATTCCCAGTCTTTCACAGACTTGCTGGCTCAAGAAAACTAGCTTCCTTTGAACCACACTTTCAAAAAATATGTTCATTTTTGGATCACCATCTCAGTAGTTTAAAAACTGCATAAAGATGATGAGCTAATGTTGCCTCCAGTGTAACCCCAGAGAGCCTAGGGCAGCTCAGAGGAGATATCTGGCCCTCCACACAATTATTTCATAAAATCACAATCAGCTTCCTGTCAAACTGGAGAGGTAAAATACTTGCACCACTAATCCCTTCTGTTGGAGCTTCAGAAGCCCTGGCTGACAAAATGATCTCTTGCACAATTCAGTGTCATTTGCATAAATAGTTCCTTAAATAAATGATTTCTACATATATATAGCTATCCACATGTGCTCCTGAGACTCATTTCCGACAAGGATCATCTCACAGGAGATAAAAACCAGGCGATGTTCAGTCTCCTGAACAAAATCATCTGCAGCCATGGAGATGAAAAGGACAAAGGACAGCTGTCAGTGGCATTCACTGAAATCTTTCTTTTGTATTCCAGCGTTTGAAAGACCAGGATGACAGAAGTCTGGATAAAGATAATTCATTCATTAATTATTTATTCAATAGTAAATTGAATAAATTTATTTCATCTGCAGGGAGTACCTGCTGAGATCTCAAATACATGCAAAACCCACGTGCTAACAAAAGCACCTTTGCACCATTGCTGTAAAGCTGACAAAGCTCAAGCCTTCCATGAGAGACCTGAGACAGAACAGCCAGGTTTACTGGCCCTGTCATGGGCAGTCTGACTCATTATGTTTTGCAGTTTAATTGTAACTAAAACAAGTCAGATTGTGATATTCTTACTCTTTCCGCTGCAGTGAGACATGCCCACAGTGTAGGATTTCCAGCTGTCTATAAATGACCTCAGCTGAGAAGGCCAAGCTCCCACTGCAGTCAGCTCTGACTGGAGCTTAGTTCTCAAAAATCCCTTTTTCTGTGGAGAAACAAGAGCCCATCACATGCAGATACTCAGAAGAGCTCAATGGATTTGGGTCAGTCCTGGATCTGCTCATCCAAGAACGTTTCTCCAGTGTATTGAAATCAAAGCCCGCCACGAGGAAAGACATGCATGGAAAAGTTTAATGTTCCTAAGCAGTCAATATCACTAAATGTGAGGTGAGGGCCCTAAGTGTGGCAGGGTCCCCAGGCAGGTGCAAAAGAGAGCCACTCTATTCCAAAAACCCGGCCTTTTCAAGCCATTAGCTGATTATCAGTTACTTTTAAACCATAACAAACCATAATTCAATCACCAATTCACCACAATGTGAACATGCAGTGGTAATATAACTTGTTTTTCTAGCCCTAATTCAGCTGAATCTCTTTCCCATAGCCCTTTTCTTACTTAGCCAGAGTAACAGGCCTGAACCATGATTTTACAAGGTCTCTCTTCTATAAAGCCTCACTTACCAGTAACAACTAAACATCATCACTATGTTTTCACAGAACTTCAGAGCAACAATCTCTTCTAAAAGTTGTTGGAGTGCTTGTGCAATCCCTCCTTCCATCTGCTTGCTAGAACAGAATCCTATGGTCAGCATGAGAGCTGAGAAGGGGGGTATTGGGAGAACTTTTAATGTGAAAATGTCTCTCACTCAAAACATACTTTACAAATTATTATATTTGCATTCTCCATTACATGATACTTTAGGATATCTGTGGATCCAGTGGATCCTATCATCCACAATTCTAACTGTGTGGGCATTAACATTCTTCCAATCACAAATCATTATTAGATTCTCTTTGTTTATGGGAAGAAATAACTGGGATATTTTAGCATATTAGGAACAGAGAAATTTTCCACAAGATGAAAGACTCTCTACAAATATCTACTGTGGGAGAGTTTTGGGAACAGGGAAAATGATATTACAGAACTTATCCCCCACCAGAATTTTCTCTGAGCAGAGTTTACCTTCATTACCTAAAAACTGGGATTCTCAGAAGTGCTTCTGATTAACCTCAGATCTCAACAAAGTCCCATTGACTTCAAGGAACCACAGCATCAGCAACTTCATTAGTACCAATCTTGTTAAGTGAACCATGCCAACATTTTTAATGGGTACTTCCTATTGTGTCTAATAAGGGTGCTGGGGGCTTTAATCAAAGTTAAATAACACAACACCTTCTTAACACAGACTTTTTATAGGCAGAAGAGGATGTGGTTCTCATGGGAACTGCCTGTGGAGGTTACACTTTTTCATACATGAAATGAGGGTAGTTCAAACAGAGGGAATGGCTCATCTGACAGCATCATTCTGCATCATTTCTGAAGCAATTCTAAGTTGATATCTTTGCAGTCTGATCCAATGAATAAAGAATGGAATAGCAGTGAAAAATGCTCAGCAGTGGAAAAGAGGAGACATATATTAGAAAATAGTATCTTTTCTGAGTTTGGTTTGTCAGTGTCACTTCAGGAACCCAGCAGATGAGCAGAATGAGGGCTGTGACTCAGCACAAGGAGAGAAGACAGAAGGACAGCAGCACTGCTCTCACCTCTGCAATGATCCCCACACAGCCAGCAATGACTGCAGCCTTTGCCTGAGCCCCACTCATCCCTCCGAGGCCAGAAGTGACAAACACCTTCCCGGACAGCTCCTCCGCCTTCAGGTACCGACGGCCCGCGTTCAGCACCGTGAGCTGCGCACAACAAACACTGCCGTCACCACGAGACATTTTCACTGCAGTCCTGAAAGATCTTCTGGCCCTTTAGCAAACAGACTTTGAAACTCTGGGGTCACCAGCACCATGAAGCACTCTAATCCTTTGAGAAGGAAATGTGTTAACAAAATGATGTTGTGAAGCCATCTGTCCTCATTATGCTTATTTCTCTCATCATGAAATAGAATAATCAGTGGTTCCCAACATGCTGCTCTTGCAGCATAGAGATTTAAGGGTGGCTGAAAAGGACAGCTTTGGAAAACAGCCAAGAAAATGTTTTTATATAGCACATTTGGTCAATTCATACTTCACATATTGTAGCTAAATATGAGCTCAGATTGAGACCTTGATTGCAAATCCCTTCAAGTCTGTGCTACGGATAAGACACATCTAAATGAAAAGACATTAATTTTTTATGGAGCAGGCAATGAGAATTTCTTTAGTAGCCACAAGTTCCTCTCACAGCAGTCCAACCCCCTCCCACAGACAGCCTCTCTATGGGAGAAAGCCTCCTCCAACAGGTGCTGGCAGGGAGCTTTCCCAGGTCCTTACCACAGTCCCATGGACTATTCCCTGAGGCCCAATGTAGCAGTAGCTCCCTGCAGTCATCTGACCATACCTGGGGACAGCAAGGAACACAGTGAGACCACACATTGCTCAGGCTGGAGCGGCACTTGCTCCTCTCCACTTGTTTCCAGTACAACAGAAAACCCTCTGGGCTTCTATTTGTCATTAAAAGTCTGATGTTATCAAATTCTCAACTTGGAGTTTTATCATTAGCAATGCACCAGCATATTTTTGGAAGAGTGTTTAGCTCATTAAATTGAGCTCAAAAATGCATGGATCAAAATCTGAGTGTAAAATGGTCTTGGCATTTAGCACAGTGGCAAAAGGATGCCCTTTCTAGACCTCACTGGAATCTCTGAGGGTTTCAGTGGCACTCGTGCCTCTCAGACACATGGCCACTCTGGAAGCTTTTAGCCCAGAATGATTGACCACATTTATACTAAATTCCCAGAGAAGTGAGATAGCTCTTTGGCTGTTTTAATTTATTCTCTCCTCAGTACACAAAAGGATGATAGTCTTGTGCTCATCAACAAGTAGAAGAGTATATAAAAATCATTTTAAAAGGAACACTTTCTACTTCAAAGTTTCTCTTAGCATGAAAGAATGTTTTATGACTTGTTTTTTCCATAGACTGCAAAACAATCACTGAAAATTAGAACTAGCAAATGCTTTAAGTGGTTTGTGATTAAGGCTTTAGGCTATTTTTCAGCCAAGCCTCACACATAATATTAGTTCCTAACAGACCTCAATTACATCCTTATATATGTGGCTGAACATAACTCAAACTCTGAAGTAATTCCATTTAAGTGTTCATTAATGCTTTGCAGCATCAGTGCTTCATGCAGCACAGTTGAAATCCATCTGCATTAGAAATTTTAACCAGTCATTGCTAGATGTCTGAATTTTATTTTAGTTAAGTATTTGATATATTTTAATAGTGAGCTATCTTCTTACATTGTTACACCCAAAGCAAACATCTTCTCATATTCATCTCTGGAGGAATAGTTGGGAATAACCTAAAAAACAACCAAAATAAAACCCACATAAGCAAATGAGAGATTTACACAGGTCTTTTAAACATCCTAAATTTCTTTAACTATTTCTGTAACTATTGCTTATGCAGAAAAACAGTAGAAACAGGAGAAGTAATCCAGGTGTTTTATTTCACGTATTCTAGTATTAGAAACAAAGATGTCCAGTCTCCCTGGCACTGTGACTGCCACACAAGTTTTAAGGAGAGCACTTCCCCAGCCACAAAACTAACCTGCAGGGGAATGGATACTGAATGGCTCAACAGACTGGCAGTGAACCAGTGTTTCCACTTGTCCACCTTGCCTTCCAAGAAAAGCAGTCCAGATGTCTGAGGCTCTGATTGATCATGAAGCATGTTTGTTTACTGAGGGCTTTTAAATCTTCCAGGCTGAGCCTAGCTGAACTGTTTGGGGCAAGGAAGTATCTCAGACTCAGTCAGAACAGAGGTTTTCTAATAAGGAGAAGGTTGTTTCCTCCATCACTGCAGATCAGCACACGTGAGGTGACAGCAGCTGTGCTGGAAAAAATGCTGCAGAATTTGAACCCCAGATTCTCCTGTGTGTTGCAGTAAATTCAGACAGTATAAATAATATTTTAACATATATTAATTTAGCTAACACTTGAAAATGAAACAGAATAGGAGGAAAAAGAAAACAAGATGCTAATACCTACCATGCCATTGGTGATGATTAAACGAGGAGCGCGCTGGTGGCTGGGGAAGAGCCCCAGGGGATGCCCACTGTACATCACCAGGGTTTGCTCTTCTGTCATCTCTGACAAATAGTGCATCACCAACCAGAACTGAAAAGCAAGGAAGAGAGGGACTTTGTCTGCTTCTTACTATTACTGGTTTTTGTGAAGGTGCTAATTTTGGAGATTGAAGGCAGCTGTAGAGATAACAGGGTGCATTCACATATGGAATAACAGAACTCTCAACACATCCTTGCTTTCAAAGTCCTTTAAGGGATATCACTCATCAGGAAGCACAAGTCTTCAACTAACAAAAGTATGAATAATTTCCAGAATAATTTTTCCAGTACAAACCCCAGATATCCTTCACTTTAAAAGCCATTCTAATTTTATCTTGAGATTAACCACTTCTATTTGGCACTTTTCTGGCAGTTCTTCCCAAGCCAAACAGCAAAATTTTCCCTATAGAAGTGATTAAATAGTCATGCTTATTTTCGATCCTAATCTGAAATTCAGCATCTTCTAATGCAATAAATGGTTTTTTACCAATATTTATAATATTTTTACCAATATTGTGGTTTTATTACCACAAAACAATGTGTGCTTTAAGATGAAATAGCTTTTCTTCTCAAGGGAAAAAAATCAGCTTTCATTGTGGACACAGAAAAAATCTTGATGCACCCTGGAGTACACAAATATACTTCAGCTTTGTCTGCATAATTCAGTATTTACTCTTGATTAATGCCAAAATGTACACTTTGACCATCTAAACTGACTTTAAATTTAACTTTAATCCATCATTGTCTATGATAAAGCCCATTAAGCTCCACAGGACTTCTTGTATGTGTCAACTAGGCCTGTGAGAAACTTCCCCCTGCAATACTGGAATTCAACAATTGTTGAAAGTGTTTCCCATGTGCATTTTACAGCACTTAGAATAAAGTGAATATATTTATTGATTTTTTATATATAAGAGAACAGAGATTATGCAAATACAATTTAAAACATTCTCAGATTTTAGAGAGGCTTTTATCCAGTTACCACTATTCTTAGAAGATAAAGTCTAATGTCCATAGTAAAGTGCAGCATGAACTGGCCAGCTAACATAAATATTAACAGCTAATCTGATTTACTTGGAAAAAGAATTGCACATTTTTCAATCAAAGCCTTTTTTTATTCCACTACTTGTGAAAAACATTGCAGAAGTACCAGAAACAAATAGAGGATACACTTTTTTGTTTCCTAGATGTAGACTCTAAAATTATCTGTGCTAAATACAGAGGCACATATGTAGGCATCAGAGAAAGACAAAGAACTGGCCTTTTATCACCCTACACAGCTTGATGTGTTTATGGTATCATGTTTAGTATTTCTGTCGGGCTATCTGTGCTCTCCTTACTAAATAAAACTCTCTCCATCTACACAGTTCATAACTGAGCATTCCCCTATCCAAACAGGATACAAAACAAGGTTGTTTTGGAGTATTTTAAGGCAGCAACTGCCAAGAATTATCCCAAACTACCTAAGCAGAATGTGGGAGGGTGAATCAGGCTCTGTGAAGCAAATTGCAAACCCAACAATGTCCTACCTGTGCCCAGTTGCTGAAGACCTGCCCATTTCCTCCATAAGTGACGAGCTCCTGAGGAAACTAAAAAAGGCAATTCAACATTAAGCTTTTCTCAAAACTTTTACTGTACCTCTGAGCTATTTTTGCCATCTCAGTAATAATTTTTTCTAGCGTTTACTGCATCAAAATTCTTGAAATCAGAAAGTAACATGGTAAAAGTGGTAAGATAAGAACAAAAAATTATTTTTCAAAATTAAGTATCTGTTACTGTAACATTGTCACTAGGATAAGCTTCCAAAAACACCATCAGCATCAGCACAAATTTTTCAACATAAACTGTAGAAAAAATGTACCAAGAGCTGAGCTCTGTCTCAGGCAGTGACCAAGCTCCTGTATATAGTACCTGTATATCTAAATTTTTCAGTATTTATGTAAGAACACATGCAGGAAGAATTTTGCCAATTTGCTGCTGCTTATGAATCCAGATTCTTTTTACTGCACCTTACCTGAGCCACAGAGGGATCCAGATTATTCATGATCATCAGCATGATGGCAGCAGCTGATTTGGTCTTGCAAGGGTATTCTCCTATGGGGTACGCTCTGAAAGGGTAGGCACAAAAATTTAGAAGTGTTGCAGCTCACAAAGGCAACCAGAACAACACACCCCACTGGAATATCTCTGCATGCCAAGGATACTCAAACTTGTCTGAATTACAGGCTTTTACTCAGGGGAGAAGAGTAAAGAGAAAAAAGCACAGATCTGAAGTTATATATGTACCTTAACAGGCAAATCAGGTTTTAACTATTATCAGAACAAAGCAAAACCAAGGAATTGCATTCAGCTTATCACTTGCTGAATTATTTGATCACAATTGATAAATATGATGGCCAAGAATGTTCATTGCTTTTTAACTGAAGCTTTTTTTTCCAGGGGTGGTGGAAGTGGCCTCTGCAGCAGTTTCCAGGCCAAGCAGCCAAGTCCTGCAAAGCCAAGGAAAGCAGCATCCCTTGAAGCTGCCCTCAGGCTCATCCATCCTTCTTACTTTAGATTCTATCTCAGAAAAAAATTCTGCTTGGGTTCAGACTCCAAGAAACTCTCAAAAACTGAACTAGTTCTGGGAAATATGTGCCTTTTTGTGTGGGTGAGGATGAACTTTATCCACTAAGCTGAGAGGTGAGGTATGAGAAACCCTGGCAAAGTTATCCCAGCTCAGGTTGCCTGGCACTCAAGTCCTTAATGCCACCGGCTGTGATCATTGTTATCTTCTCCTCCACCATCTGTCTCTGTATCAAATTGTTCTAAAACTTCTACTTGGGATTTATAATGTAGCTGTTTAGGTCAGAGATGGTTCCTTCACTGTGTCTGCACAGGTTTTAGTACAATTGTGCTGGGTCCTCCAAGGTATGACACCTAAAGGGAGTAGTACCACTGACCAAGAGCTTTACTCCTTCCCTTTCTGTAAGCAACATCACCATTACTAATGCTGAAAATTCTTAAAGAGGGATGGGATCTCTTGGTATGGTTTCTAAATTATCATCTCTTTATTGGACCACAGATCTTCAGTGGCTGGACACTTGCTCTGTGCAGGAAAATTTACACTGAAAAGGTCTGGCTAAAGAGTGCCAACAACAAAAAAACATAAATTGGACATCCACTGTCCAGATCATGAGCCAAGATCTGGAATGTATATTCCACAGATTCAGCAAATGGGCTCCTCCCATGATCCCATGCACTTTATCTTGGCTTTTTACATCAGGATACTAAAACAAATGCCTTGTAGTCATTGCCAAACTAGGAGGGAAAGCCTTTGAGTTTTTCCACAATGCTATTTTTATTAGGGATTTCTGCTGTTCTAAACTTGATAAAAGAGCGTTTCTGTGGAATGATACCAATTCATAATGAGGAGATATTTACACATAATATTGCTCTGAACATAAGAAACCAAACATCCAGGATCAGGTGAGCGCTCTGGCATAGGAACATGACTTCAATGGAGCAACGGCCCCTGGGACACAAAAAACAAAAATCAAATACTCTCAGACTACAGAGATCAAAAGGAATTTTCTCATTATGAGACTGCAATAATCGATTAGAAAACGATCAGTGAAATGGTCACAAAATAAAAATTACTTGAAGCTATCAAAGAATCACTGATGCCAGTGATGGAAACAAGCTGCTGGACTGACTCATCCAAGCCTACTTGGAAGGTATCATCATCTGTAGTTTAGTACCAGGTCCTCTGAAGTCCAGCTCTGCAAAATCTTTCAGATGGTCTTCCACTTGTCCACTCCTTAGCTGCATTCTGCAAGATCTGTCCCCAGGCTAATATGAACAGCATAGAAACATGGTTGCCTGTGGAAATCAGAGCGCTTCCTACTGCTTTATTCAGATTTCTGTATGGATATTAACCAGGCCCCTGCTGTTGCAAAAAGGAATCAGTCAGTCTAAAAAAAGCATCTAGCCCCTGGCAGCCCTCCCTAAATCTGTTCTGCTTCACAAGCATTAGCTCCAGCAGCCCTAGAATGAAGTGATGGTCCAAGACCAACAGGCACAGCTCGTTACACACCAGGGTCACATAAAGGCTCCAATGGAAAAAAATGGAAAAACTGCCTTACTTTTGAAGCCCAGAAAGATTCCTCTGCTGTGAGAGCACAGATTACCCAGCCAGCCACTCACCTGGTCTTACTTCTTGGTTCAGTTGGGACTTGACTTGCAACAGCTCAGAACTATTGCAAGTTTTCTGCCAAGTTGTCATTGGAGGTCTCTGAGTAATGGCTGGCCCCTGGAAACTGAGCCCTGCCATGGGGCAGAGCATTTGGGATCCCTGTGTGTGGCAAAGCTGGCATTGTCACACACTCAGCCTGGCTCAGTCCTTTCCCCTGTGTTACTGAGCTTCCCAGCAGAGATACTGCCCATACCCTCCACAGCCTGTCCAGAAGGGAACACACTGATTCCCTCCCAGTCCCATGGAACTTCCCAAAACATGCAGAAGTGCTCCCTAGAAAGGAAATCACTGCGATACACAGAACATCCAAATTAGCAGATGCTGAGCTTCATTAATATGACAGCTTCTGCAAGAGGTAAATTAGGAGGCAGCAATGCCACTCTTTAAAGGTCAGTTCCACAGGTGAAAGCTGCCAAGCAAATGCCAGCTGAATACAATGTGAACCGTCCAGTCCTCACCTCATCTCAATATCTGGGCAGAATCTGTACATATAGATGTGGCCATACAGCCTGAGTTCTTCAGCAAATTCCAGCACCAGCTTCTTTTGGATTTCAGGTGGGAAATAGCGCAAGGCATTGCGCAGAGCCAGCTGCCAAAAAACACACACACAAAAATAAACAAGAGAGAAAAACACGAGCTACAAGAGAAATGGAGGTAAGTGGGTGCCCCTGAACTTTAACCAGACTCAGCTGAAAGCCTGTCTAAGCTGTTGCAAGGACAGTGCAATGCAAAAGGCCAAACTCACACCAGGGAAGATTCATCCCTGCTTCCCTGTTGAAATGTTTCTATCTACTTTATCTTTCCTTGTAGGTTCAGTTGGGGTAAACATGTAACCATCCCCTTCCCACCTGCCTCCCCAATTCTGCATGGAGAGACCTTGGAGATTTGGCAAGTAGTGCTCAATCTTATCAATATCAGACATGGACAAATTCTCTTTAGCAGTGCTGGGGAGGCACTGAAGTACCAAGGAAACATTGTTCAGAAATCCTTAAAACTAAGTCCCAAAACTCCAAGACACTGAAGATCCTCCTGTACTTTCCGTTCAAAAAAGGGAACTTAGCCCAAAGTTATGTGACATACCCCCAGATGAAGATGTTTGTGGGCTAGGTTTTATTGCAGATTCACTACATTTAGCATCCTAATGTATTGCAGAGGGTGTTGGGTTACATTATTTTATTGATGTTACATGTATCTCTTCCAAATTAGCTGAAGTGATTACTAGGCACTCAGCTAAATTCTGCAGATGATACTACGTGGCTTTCACTCCCTATTGCCTTCAAAGACATTAGCCATGGTTTGCAAAGTACAATATGTCCTTTTGGATGAAAGAATCCATAAATAAATCACTATCTTTAGTAACAGCCTGTTAAGGCATGTCTCTGTATTCTGTGTTTCATTTGATTAAAACCATAATGAGAACAAAGATTTTGTCATCTTTAAATAGCCAGTTTCATGCAAAGATCTTGTAAGTTCCCTGACAAATGGCAACACCATCCAAAGGACTTTTAGATGAAAAGATTCATATATCATATGGAATTTCATATCTTCCTTTGGCTGATTTTTAATGGCAGAGGAAGGGATAGAAAGGGATCAAGTTTACTTCTGAATCAGATTTTGAGGGGGCTGAGTAGAGAGTTTGTGACACCTGCCATTGGCAGTTCGGTTGTGGAATCATGTGCCTCCTGGGGGGGATGAAGGGTGGGCTGTAGTGCAGACATCCAGAGCAAAGGCATCTAGAAACATCCAGTGTAATTATCATCCCCAGCCACCCTGGTAAGCAGTGCTGAGAAGCTCCACAAAACCCTCAGCTCAGCAACAAAACTCCTCATTCCACCTGTCCATGTTCTGGCTCTGATGGCCGGAGCTCTCCAGCAGCTTCATCTGAGCACACTGGCTCACATCCCCTAGAGCTCACTAAAGGAACAATAACCCTAAAATGCCTCAAACTGAGAGAGGTTTGTCTTGGCACACTTGCTCCTGAGCAGGCATACAGCTTCAAGATCAGTGAGTCTGTGCTGATTTACACCACCTGAGGATCAGAACAGCACAAGCCTACAAATCAGAATTGCCATTCCACACAAAGGATGACAAGGGGGAAAGCTTATTTACCAGATGAGAAAATGCAAATTCCATCTTCTAATACCATTTCACTCTTCTCCAGTTAAACAAGCAGTCATTTTCCAAGGGCACCTTATTAATAAACACAAAAGTGCCACCTATATCCACACAATGACAGAATACACAGGGATTTCCAAAGTCATTCTCAGAGGTAAGCAGATAGATATGAGAAATTTCTAAAGCAAAAATAAAATCACCTGCACCCCTAAAACCAACAAGATCAAGAGGCAAACACTGGTTTATTGGCTGTCTTTGAGAACTACAGAGAACTATAAGGCTTCCTTTGTGGCAAGTATCACTCACAGTCTTTCATCAATATATTTGTATTAAAATGAAACTGATAGGCAAATATTTTTCCTCACCATTTAATTCAAGCAAGAAAAATCTGTTTTGACTTTCAAGTAAATTCAGTTAGACTGAGCCTCTATCCTATTAATGCTGCACATTATCAGAAGCCTGAATTTTGATGATGCAAACATTAATGAAACATGAACTCAAATGTTACATGAAATGTGGGAAAGGCACCTTACACAGACAGCAGAGATTTTATAAAACAGGATTAAGACCATGGCTTGTTTAGCTGAATGGAATAAAGGTGATATTTGATTGCTGTCTCACTGCAGGATAAATGTCAAAGCAGGAAGAAGCTTCAGGGAAATGCTGAAAAAGGAATAAATAGCTGTGAATTACCTGTAAAAATGTAGTCTTGAAAGTAGAAGGATTTAAATGTAAGAGATGGTGACACAATCTCTCAAGAAAAGAGCCAGGGTGCTCAAAATTACTTAGATGAAGCCTCGTTGCTTTTTGAAAGGGCAATGGCCATGTGCATTGGGAAAAAATTTACATATTCATTATTAAGTCATAAACTGAATAACCTGAGAAAGACACTCAAGGAGCAAATTCAAATAGGCAGATTATTATGCTTTTGTGAGAAGACAGTATATTTCATTAAAGCACCATAAAAAACATTATCCTAGCCTTTTAGGATTGATTTACCTGTGACACATTGTATTCTGATTTTTTTTTTTGTATTTGATATATACTATTTCTCTCTTTTCATGACTTCCATTTACAAAAGCTTAAGTTGCACCTTCTCAGTACCTTTGAAAAAACTGTTCCAGAATTCACTGCTGTCTTAAAGATATTATTTGTGGTTATAAACATGAGTTTCATAGGCTGTTTTAAAAAATTATCTACTCTGAATTTGCTGAGTTACTGATTTAATCCAGCTCTACATAATGTAAGCAAATGAAAAGTCTTCCTCTTAAATCTGCCAGCTGGACCTAACATTTGGTTCTTGTGCTTAAGCTCTAATCACAATTGGGGTGTCTTTTTTTTTTTATATTCCCTAGAATTTTTATATTGTAACGGGAATCTTTCTATTTAATCAAGATTTAGACCTCTCAAGGTTAAAAATAAATCAAGAAAGCCCATGAAATCAAATCAATCAGCTGTAAATTACTTTGCCTGGGGATTCTCTTGAGAAATCAAGTAAACCAGCCTCTTTGTTAATTGGTGTTTGTTAAGAGCCAGAAGGAAACCTCTTCAGAAGGAAAGTCATTCATTTCCATTTTCTGAAATGGATCATCAGGACTTCCAATTTAAAACCCTTGAAACACCCAAGCAGTAAGGGTTGCAGTCTCCCTGTTTTCTGAGGGAAAGGGAAGCACAAAGAGAGGAGGTGACTGGTTTAACTCTGCAATTTCATTCTTAGCTCTGCCCCTTCTCCAGTGGAGGTGGTGCTTCCTTCCCACTTGTCATCTTCTGCCTGAGGACATCCAGACCCAGGATCTTTGGTGACACTATTCTCTGAGCAGAAAACAAGACTGTTTCATTTATTACTCTGCCTGATATGTCCCAGTTTCAATCAGCTCAGATGGAAAGTAAACATGGAGATTTCTTACTGGCCATTGCAGTAAATGGGTTATGAGCTGTGAAAGTTTAACCAAGTTCTTTATCATCCAGATGTCCCAAAACAGGAGCTAATATGTCAGCCTTCCCAAGGTACATATAAACTTGTTAAAGTAACCGGATTTCTGGGTGTGCAAAGAAATCATAAAGGTCAAATATTCCATTTCTTTACCAGAAGGCTGAAGAACAGCTACAGGTGCTGAATGAGTTTTCAGGCTCTGGTTTTCAGCTCTTCATCCTAAGATGTCCCCAGACAGGAGGTCCCAGCTGCTCCCTAAGGAACAGCGAGCCCAGCAGAGCCAGCCTTGGCAGGCACCTCACCTGGCAGACCCCAGCCTTGTGCTACCTGAGCAGGGCAGCCCAGGGATGGCAGCCAGGCTCCACCAGGAGTCCTGCTCAGCAGGCAAGACCAGGCTGACCTGCAGCTCCAGGACCAAGCTGGAAGTGCAAGTCAGGACCAGGTCTGGTGATGGTTCCCATGGAGAGATGGAGCGCAGGAATGCTCAGGGAGCTTCAGAGTGGAATGTCAGCCCACAAGAGCAGACCCAGGAGGTCCATGGCTGAGTACAGGGACACCCTGAACAGGACCAAAGGCATCACCAGCACAGCTGAGATGGAAACCCCAGGCCTGAATGGAGCCCCTAAGCCTGCAGGCAGAGGGTGTGGGAGGAGACCTCAGGAGAGGCTCATCAGTGCCCATTACTGACCTCAGTGCCCCTCCAGAAACACAGGACACTGCAGTCAGGGGAGAGGACCCTGCTGGGTAGCAGCAGGACTGTGACATGACTTGGCTCTGAGATCCATAAGGGAATTGCTGTCTGGATAAAGCAATACCATTTTTTCCTGATCCTGAGCAAGACAGAGAAGTGCCCATCCTTTCCAAGCTGCTCCAGCTTTATTGGAATGTCAGTGAGTACAGAGCGTGCAACACCCTTGTTCTGCAAAGCTCACACCACACCTAGATCTTAAGAGTAGTGTCTTTGAGGCATATTTACACTAAGATACAGATGCTGAGAAACAGAAAGCTGGGGTTTCCTGAGCTGTGGAGGGAGGGAAACAGAGAGGATGTGGCTGTTTCAGGCCTCAGGCAAAGAATGCTAAAGGAAGAGAATTCAGGAAACATATAATCAGAATCAGTTCTGAGATATGGCTCAATTTATCCAAGGAGATTAAAGTTGGTATGATAGGAAGAGTTAGATACTTCTTCAGCAAGTCCCAAAACACACAGTTCTTTATAAATCTCACTTACAGGATTTCTATTATAACCACAAAAGGACGCTCAAAAAAATAAAACATTGGCAGTGGTCAGGTTTATTATTGTAACAAGAACTAAAACTGGAATGAAGGCAATATAAAAAGAGGGACAAATCCAGAGCAAATCAGGAGAGCATTATTAACTTCATTTCTGTCAAAGCTTCCTCTGAATATTTCAATTAGAAAGTGAACATGAAGCCATACATAAAGACAAGTCTCATGATATGCTCAGCATTACACACTGTCAACATCTGGAAGCCTGTCTCAAGCCTTAAAAAAACCTTATAGACAGACAATTTTCATCTACATGCTTTTCTAAGATGGGGCACTTCTTAAAAAAAGAGATTTGACCTTTCAGATATGAAACAAATGCTAGCTGAGCCTCTAATTCTCTTAAGAGTTTAAGGTGGAGGACTGACCATAAAGTAAATCATAAAGGAAGCCTTAAAATCTCTAATAGTTTAATGAAATATACTCAGCTAGCATGACTTCTTATCACATGCAGCAGGTAAAATGGAGAGATGAGAGATGGATGTTACATAGTCAGCTGGGGGAGGAAAATCAATCTGCTGCTGCAAACCTTAAAGGAGGCAGGAAACTATTCCAGTTTCTTTATAGGGAGTGAAGACCTTGTCATTACCTTCCCCTCCACAGGTTAGAGAGCAAAGGTTTGGCATCCTCTCAAGAGACACCATCTCCTCTCCTGAAACACGGACTCCTTCCTGCTATAACAGACTTCTGGGGAAAAGTGACTTAGGAACAGTAAAGAACAAAACAGAGATGATTGGCAAGGTTCTGACATGCAGTGAAACTCACTCCCCACTCCTTTATCTTCACAGCCATCACCTCAGCCCTTCTGCACACTTAGTAACCACATTTCCATGGGTCTGAGCTGTCCCAGGCACAGACAGGATGCCTCAGCCATGAATGCTCCTGACATTGAAGTAAATTCTCTTTGGATATCTCACAGCTGTTCCTCTTTCTACCCTTTGACTAGACTCTCCTCTGTTTGTAGAAGTGACTTTAAAAGAATTTGACTGCTGATGCCAGGGGAACTCCCACGAAGGCAAGGAAGTTGTGTGCAAGTTGTTATTGGGGAAGGAACTTCTGTGTTCTGACCAGAATTTCTCAGTATAAGTGATGTTACATGTGATGAAGCACAGACTTCCAAACTAAGAAACCCACCTTATCCTCTCCCACACAAATTCCTAGGGATCTCCACCCATTGGCCATTATTTTCTTCTGCTGCTGATTTTTTTTAGTCTTGAACATGAAGTGATGCAACTATTACTTTGGTGTGTACGAAGACTATTTAAACAAAAAGAGACAGGAAAATAATTATGCAACTAAAGACAAATAATTAACTCCCTACAAACTCACTAAATTGCATGCCCATACTACTGGCTAAAATAAGTAATCTTTGGATTTTTTAGGCAAATATACGGATGTGTAGCTGCTACCATGATGCTGATCCATGACCTTTGATGTTTATTTTATTGGAGGGGTTAGCTTTCACTCCCATACATATGCAATGGTTTTGCAACAGCATTCTGAATTTCACCTCTGAGAAACAATGCTGGATTGATGGCATTGAAGTCTAATGCTTCTTGTTTAGCCATTCAAAGTCATGGAAGGTGTTGTGCAGAAAATCTTCCTCAACCCAATTATTCTGGAGGAAGAAAGGAAGCAAAGAGAAGAGCTCCCAGTCCTTTGTCCCATTACAGAGTGAATTATAACACCAAGGAAATGCATTTGTTACAAAGTTAGCTTCCCATTCAGAAAAGCATTTGAGGCAATCAGGTTTGCTGCCCCAGGCTGCCTTTATCTGCAAAGAAATGAGTCCCTGTGAAACCCCATGTTACCTTTTTCTCCTGAGCAGTGAGATTGGGTGTTCTCACAGGTGCATGGGGTATTCCTTTTCTCCGACCTTTGTTTTCAGGCAGAGGGTTTAGAGGAAGGCCACGACAGATTTCCTTCAGGCTGGTCATAGCTGCTGAGGAAATAGGAGGAGGAAAGGCAAGGCAAACAGGAGAGGAAGGGTTCAGGAAAGCAAGATGCTGCACGATTCAAATGCACCTCCACTCCAGGGTGATCTCCAAGAGGACAGATTGTCCTCTGGCTTTTGCAAGCAGGGCTGTCAGGCAGAGAGGGCAGGTGGTACAGGTGACACACCTCCCTGCTCTGTGCCATGCCATTGGCTCTTCCCTCCTCCCCCAAAATGAATGATTCACAGTTTGGGTGATTGTTCTTTGGGTACTTTGTCAACTGGTTCTGTGTCACTAGAGAAAATTCAGTCACCTTCCAAATAACCTGATCCCCCCCACAGTGTCCAAGTGGGAGTCTTGGTCTGGAGCAGGAATATTGACTGAGACATCAAGAATTGTATATTTGTGTTATTATAGTTTAGGAACTAATGAAAGTTAGGGATTATGGGTAATTCCTCGGATCTCATCAATTCGTCTTCTAGACAACAGCAGTGGTCATCAGAACAGCAGAATTTCCCCCTTAGGTGTTAGCTCCTCTCAGCTCACAGGCATGAATGGATTTTCATAGCATTGAACTGGAAATGTACTCATTAGCACTGGAAGTGGATTTCTCAAGACAGGCAATAATTGGGAGGAATAATAAAGGCTTTCAGTCCTATGTCACTTTTATACCCTACAGTCAACAACAACTAGAAAGTCTTGTATTGCCATCCAGTTATCACAGGTAAATGAATGTACTTAACTCTGATTTCCCACTTAACAGTGCAATGTGAACTTTGCTCTCCATTCTGGCTTGTTGTTTAAATTATACAGAAGCTTCTTGTCCTTTATTACATGCATTGAACTACATGTGCCACCTTTTAAGCCTGGTGAAATTAACTGGGCAAAGCATTTTGGTTAGAAATGAGCCTAAACCCTACAAATGAAAAAATACAGTATTTCCTCACAAAGGCAGCAATCAACAAGCAGTGACAACAAAGTACAATTATTAAATGACAGCATCTCATTAATGTCAGGTCTGCTTTAGCTCCAGGACATCCTTCACATCCCCAGCTCCCAGTGAAGATGCTCAAGTTGAAAGAACTCAGGGCATCCCAGGGGAGCTGAGCACACAGCAGACTCAGACCCTCTGAAGGATAATGTCATTTACAGCAGGAGAATTTTGTTTTGTTATTATACAGTATTTTAGCTGCTTTCAAACAAAAGGCAAAGACAAAAAGGAGATAGAAAAGCCTTTACATTTTAAAGTTTTCTATTGAGTTTTCATATTAAAAATATAAAATTAAAAAAAAAAAACTAGAAAAGGGTAAAGTGTAGTGGTTTAGGTTTGCTGATTTGCTGATTTGAGTTTCCCGGCCAACACACCAAATCAATTAATTATCAATTAATGCAAAACCAGCACATAAAGTCAGAAGATTCTACCCCAAAATCTAACCAGATAACCCTGCCTTATATAAACATATCCACCTCAAAGGGAAATAAATCTTTCCTTACTCTTCTTTGTATGACCTACATTCTTCAAATCCCTTTACAGTATGATCCTGCACACACAGGGGCACAAGAACAGCCTCGTCTTTATCTGCACGCCCGTCAGACCTGCTTCCCTCATGACATCGACAGAAGTTAATGGCGTTAGATTGGTGAGAAACCCGAAGAAAGGGAGAATGAAAATGTGGGGCTCTCACACCCTGAGTTAGGATGTTTTCTAGGGCTGGACAATTTCACCCCGCGATTGCCACACGCTGGAGTGTCTCCGTGTCCTGGGTTTGTGCCAGAGCTCCCGAACTGGGTTCAGGGGCTCTGCCAGCGCGGACACCGCAGTCCCGGACAC